>NC_143046.1:2787500-2847500 GCF_057628025.1 Oncorhynchus mykiss | reverse complement strand
AGTGGTGGTGGTGGTGGTAGTAGTAGTAGTAGTGGTGGTGGTAGTAGTAGTAGTATAGGTGGTTAGTGGTGGTGGTGGTAGTAGTAGTGGTGCTGGTAGTAGTGGTGGTAGTAGTAGTAGTATAGGTGGTTAGTAGTGGTGGTGGTAGGGGTGGTGGTAGTAGGGGTATTGGTGGTGGTGGTGGTTGTGGTGGTGGTGGTGGTGGTAGGGGTAGTAGTGGTGGTGGTAGTAGGGGTGGTGGTGGTGGTAGTAGTAGTGGTGCTGGTAGTAGTGGTGGTAGTAGTAGTAGTATAGGTGGTTAGTAGTGGTGGTGGTGGTGGTGGTGGTAGGGGTGGTGGTAGTAGGGGTAGTAGTGGTGGTGGTGGTTGTGGTGGTGGTGGTGGTAGGGGTAGTGGTGGTGGTAGTAGGGGTGGTGGTGGTGGTGGTGGTGGTAGTAGTGGTGGTGGTAGTAGTGGTGGTGGTAGTAGGGGTAGTGGTGGTGGTGGTAGTAGGGGTAGTGGTGGTTGTGGTAGTAGTAGTGGTGCTGGTAGTAGTAGTGGTAGTAGTAGTAGTATAGGTGGTTAGTAGTGGTGCTGGTAGTAGTGGTGGTGCTGGTGGTAGTGGTGGTAGTAGTGGTAGTGGTAGTAGTGGTGGTGGTGATGGTAGTAGTGGTGGTGGTGGTATTGGTAGTAGTGGTGTTGGTAGTAGTGGTGGTAGTAGTGGTGGTGGTGGTATTGGTAGTAGTGGTGTTGGTAGTAGTGGTGGTAGTAGTGGTGGTGGTGGTATTGGTAGTAGTGGTGCTGGTAGTAGTGGTGGTGCTGGTGGTAGTGGTGGTAGTAGTGGTAGTGGTAGTAGTGGTGGTGGTGATGGTAGTAGTGGTGGTGGTGGTATTGGTAGTAGTGGTGTTGGTAGTAGTGGTGGTAGTAGTGGTGGTGGTGGTGGTAGTAGTGGTGTTGGTAGTAGTGGTGGTAGTAGTGGTGGTGGTGGTAGTAGTGGTGGTGGTAGTGGTGGTAGTAGAGTTAGTATTGGTGGTGGTGGAAGTAGTAGTAGTGGTAGTAGTAGTGGTGGTGGTGGTGGTAGTAGTGCTGGTGGTTGT
Source organism: Oncorhynchus mykiss (assembly GCF_057628025.1). Taxonomy (NCBI): domain Eukaryota; kingdom Metazoa; phylum Chordata; class Actinopteri; order Salmoniformes; family Salmonidae; genus Oncorhynchus; species Oncorhynchus mykiss. The sequence continues at coordinate 2,846,425 of NC_143046.1, read as the reverse complement.
AGTGTTGGTATTAGTAGTGTTGTTAGTAGTGGTGGTGGTGGTAGTATTGGTGGTGGTGGTGGCGGTGGTAGTAGTGGTAGGGTGGTGGTGGTAATAGTGGTACTATTAGTAGTGGTGGTGGTGGTGGTGGTATTAGTGGAGGTGGTAGTAGTGGTGGTTGTAGTAGTGGTGGTGGTGGTAGGTGTGGTGGTGGTAGTATTAGTAGTGGTGGTAGTAGTCGTGGTGGTGGTAGTGGTGGTGGTGGTAGTAGTGGTGGTGGTGGTAGTAGTGGTGGTGGTGGTGGTGGTATTAGTGGAGGTGGTAGTAGTGGTGGTTGTAGTAGTGGTGGTGGTGGTAGGTGTGGTGGTGGTAGTATTAGTAGTGGTGGTAGTAGGCGTGGTGGTGGTAGTGGTGGTGGTGGTAGTAGTGGTGGTGGTAGGTTTCATTGATTAATCACTGCTAATACTACAGCTAATTTAATCATTCAAATGTATTTATAAAGCCCTTCTAACATCAGCTGATGTCACATAGTGCTGTACAGAAACCCAGCCTAAAACCCCAAACAGCAAGCAATGCAGGTGTAGAAGCACGGTGGCTAGGAAAAACTCCCTAGAAAGGCCAAAACCTAGGAAGAAACCTAGAGTGGAACCAGGCTCTGAGGGGTGGCCAGTCCTCTTCTGGCTGTGCCGGGTGGAGATTATAAACCTAGAGAGGAACCAGGCTCTGAGGGGTGGCCAGTCCTCTTCTGGCTTTGCCGGGTGGAGATTTTAACAGTACATGGCCAAGATGTTCAAACGTTCATAGATGACCAGCAGGGTCAGATAATAATAATCACAGTGGTTGTAGAGGGTGCAACAGGTTTTCACCTCAGGAGTAAATGTCAGTTGGCTTTTTTCATAGCCGATCATTCAGACTATCTCTACTGCTCCTGCTATCTCTAGAGAGTTGAAAACAGCAGGTCTGGGACAGGTAGCACGTCCGGTGAACAGGTCAGGGTTCCATAGCCGCAGGCAGAACAGTTGAAACTGGAGCAGCAGCACGACCAGGTGGACTTGGCCAGGTTGTCCTGAGGTGGCCAGGTTGTCCTGAGGCATGGTCCTATGGCTCAGGTCCTCCGAGAAAGAAAGAAAGAAAAAAAGAGAGAGATATGAGAGAGAGCATTCTTAAATTCACACAGGATTTGGCATGGGTCCTGAGATCCTCAAAAGATTCTACAGCTGCAACATCGAGAGCATGGTTGCATCACTGCCTGGTACAGCAATTGCTCATCCTCTGACCGTAAGGCACTACAGAGGGTAGTGCGTACGGCCCAGTACATCACTGGGGCTTAGCTTTCTGCCATCCAGGACCTCTACACCAAGCGGTGTCAGAGGAAGGCCCTAAAAATGACCCCAGCCACCCCAGTCATAGACTGTTCTCTCTACTACCGCATGGCAAGCGGTACCGGAGTGCCAAGTCTAGGACAAAAAGGCTTCCCAACAGTTTTTACCCCCAAGCAATAAGACTCCTGAACAGGTAACCAAATGGCTACCCGGACTATTTGAAATGTGTGTCCCCCCCAATCCCCTCCAACCCCTCTTTTTACGCTGCTGCTACTCTCTGTTTATCATATATGCATAGTCACTTTAACTATACATTCATGTACATACTACCTAATTTGGCCCGACCAACCAGTGCTCCCACATTGGCTAACCGGGCTATCTGCATTGTGTCCCGCCACCCACCAACCCCTCTTTAAGGCTACTGCTACTCTCTGTTTATCATATATGCACAGTCACTTTAACCATATCTACATGTACATACTACCTCAATCAGCCTGACTAACATATGTCTGTTTGTAGCCTCGCTACTTTTATAGCGTCTCTACTGTATATAGCCTCTCTACTGTATATAGCCTCACTACTGTATATAGCCTCTCTACTGTATATAGCCTCGCAACTGTATATAGCCTCTCTACTGTATATAGCCTCGCTACTGTATATAGCCTCTCTACTGTATATAGCCTCTACTGTATATAGCCTCACTACTGTATATAGCCTCGCTACTGTATATAGCCTCTCTACTGTATATAGCCTCTACTGTATATAGCCTCACTACTGTATATAGCCTCTCTACTGTATATAGCCTCTACTGTATATAGCCTCTACTGTATATAGCCTCTACTGTATATAGCCTCTCTACTGTATATAGCCTCTCTACTGTATATAGCCTCTACTGTATATAGCCTCTCTACTGTATATAGCCTCTCTACTGTATATAGCCTCTCTACTGTATATAGCCTCTACTGTATATAGCCTCTCTACTGTATATAGCCTCTACTGTATATAGCCTCTACTGTATATAGCCTCACTACTGTATATAGCCTCTCTACTGTATATAGCCTCTACTGTATATAGCCTCTACTGTATATAGCCTCTACTGTATATAGCCTCTCTACTGTATATAGCCTCTACTGTATATAGCCTCTCTACTGTATATAGCCTCTCTACTGTATATAGCCTCTCTACTGTATATAGCCTCTCTACTGTATATAGCCTCTCTACTGTATATAGCCTCTCTACTGTATATAGCCTCTCTACTGTATATAGCCTCTACTGTATATAGCCTCTCTACTGTATATAGCCTCTACTGTATATAGCCTCTACTGTATATAGCCTCTCTACTGTATATAGCCTCTCTACTGTATATAGCCTCTCTACTGTATATAGCCTCTACTGTATATAGCCTCTCTACTGTATATAGCCTCTCTACTGTATATAGCCTCTACTGTATATAGCCTCTCTACTGTATATAGCCTCTACTGTATATAGCCTCTCTACTGTATATAGCCTCTACTGTATATAGCCTCACTACTGTATATAGCCTCTCTACTGTATATAGCCTCTACTGTATATAGCCTCTACTGTATATAGCCTCTACTGTATATAGCCTCTCTACTGTATATAGCCTGTCTACTGTATATAGCCTCTCTACTGTATATAGCCTCTACTGTATATAGCCTCTCTACTGTATATAGCCTCTCTACTGTATATAGCCTCTACTGTATATAGCCTCTCTACTGTATATAGCCTCTACTGTATATAGCCTCTCTACTGTATATAGCCTCTACTGTATATAGCCTCTCTACTGTATATAGCCTCTCTACTGTATATAGCCTCTCTACTGTATATAGCCTCTCTACTGTATATAGCTTCTACTGTATATAGCCTCTCTACTGTATATAGCCTCTCTACTGTATATAGCCTCTACTGTATATAGCCTCTCTACTGTATATAGCCTCTCTACTGTATATAGCCTCTACTGTATATAGCCTCTCTACTGTATATAGCCTCTCTACTGTATATAGCCTCTCTACTGTATATAGCCTCTACTGTATATAGCCTCTCTACTGTATATAGCCTCTCTACTGTATATAGCCTCTCTACTGTATATAGCCTCTCTACTGTATATAGCCTCTACTGTATATAGCCTCTACTGTATATAGCCTCTCTACTGTATATAGCCTCTCTACTGTATATAGCCTCTACTGTATATAGCCTCTCTACTGTATATAGCTTCTCTACTGTATATAGCCTCTCTACTGTATATAGCCTCTCTACTGTATATAGCCTCTACTGTATATAGCCTCTACTGTATATAGCCTGTCTTTTTAATGTTGTTTTTATTTCTTTACTTACCTATTGTTCACCTAATACCTTTTTTACACTGTTGGTTAGAGCCTGTAAGTCAGCATTTCACTGTAAGTCCTACACCTGTTGTGTTCAGCATTTCACTGTAAGGTCTACTACACCTGTTGTATTCAGCATTTCACTGTAAGGTCTACTACACCTGTTGTATTCAGCATTTCACTGTAAGGTCTACTACACCTGTTGTATTCAGCATTTCACTGTAAGGTCTACTACACCTGTTGTATTCAGCATTTAACAGTAAGGTTGACTACACCTGTTGTATTCAGCGTTTCACTGTAAGGTCTACTACACCTGTTGTATTCAGCATTTCACTAAGGTCTACTACACCTGTTGTATTCAGCATTTCACTGTAAGGTCTACTACACCTGTTGTATTCAGCATTTCACTGTGAGGTCTACTACACCTGTTGTATTCAGCATTTCACTGTAAGGTCTACTACACCTGTTGTATTCAGCATTTCACTGTGAGGTCTACTACACCTGTTGTATTCAGCATTTCACTGTAAGGTCTACTACACCTGTTGTATTCAGCATTTCACTGTAAGGTCTACTACACCTGTTGTATTTGGAGCACGTGACAAATAAACTTTTATTTGATGTGACACCAGATAAGACAGGAGAAATACTCCAGATATAACAGACTTACCCAGCCCCCTGACACATGAACTACTGCAGCATAAATACTGGAGGCTGAGACAGGTGGGATCAGGAGACACTGTGGCCCCGTCCGACGATACCCCCAGACAGGGCCAAACAGGCAGGATATAACCCCACCCACTTTGCCAAAGCACAGCCCCCACACCACTAGAGGGATATCTTCAACCACCAACTTACCATCCTGAGACAAGGCTGAGTATAGTCCACAAATATCTCCCCCACGGCACAACCCAAGGGGGGTTGCCAACCCGGACAGGAAGATCATGTCAGTGATTCAACCCACTCAAGTGACGCACCCCTCCTAGGGACGGCATGGTTGAGCACCAGTAAGCCAGTGACTCAGCCCCTGTAATAGGGTTAGTGGCAGAGAATCCCAGTGGAGAGAGGGGAACTGGCCAGGCAGAGACAGCAAGGGCGGTTCGTTGCTCCAGAGCCTTACCGTTCACCTTCACACTCCTGGGCCAGACTACGCTCAATCATATGACCCACTGAAGAGATGAGTCTTCAATAAAGACTTAAAGTTGAGACAGAGTCTGTGTCTCTCACATGGATAGGCAGACCATTCCATAAAAATGGAGCTCTGTAGGAGAAAGCCCTGCCTCCAGCTGTTTGCTTAGAAATTCTAGGGGCAGTAAGGAGACATGCGTCTTGTGACCGTCACAGTACGTGTAGGTATGTACGGCAGGACCAAATTAGAGAGATAGGTAGGAGCAAGCCCATGTAATGCTTTGTAGGTCAGCAGTTAAACCTTGAAATCAGCCCTTGCTTTGACAGGAAGCCAGTGTAGAGAGGCTAGCACTGGAGTAATATGATACATTTTTTTGGTTCTAGTCAGGATTCTAGCAGCCGTATTTAGCACTAACTGAAGTTTATTTAGTGCTTTATCCGGGTAGCCGGAAAGTAGAGCATTGCAGTAGTCTAACCTAGAAGTGACAAAAGCATGGATACATTTTTCTGCATCATTTTTGGACAGAAAGATTTTTGCAATGTTACGTAGATGGAAAAAAACTGTCCCTGAAACAGTCTTGATATGTTCGTCAAAAGAGAGATCAGGGTCCAGAGTAACGCCGAGGTCATTCACAATTATTTTTGAGACGGCTGTCCAACCATCAAGATTATTTTTTCAGATTCAACAGAAGATGTCTTTGTTTCTTGGGACCTAGAACAAGCATCTCTGTTTTGCCCGAGTTTGAAAGTAGAAAATGTGCAGCCATCTGCTTTTTATGTCTGAAACACATGCTTCTAGCGAGGGCAATTTTGGGTCTTCACCATGTTTAATCGAAATGTACAGCTGTGTTGTCCACATAGCAGTGAAAGTTAACATCATGTTTGCAAATGACATCAGCCCAGCCCTTCTGTCTCTGACCCAGCACAGTATCTCTGTCTCTGACCCAGCCCAGCCCTTCTGTCTCTGTCTCTGACCCAGCCCAGCACTTATGTCTCTGACCCATCCCAGCCCAGTATCTCTGTCTCTGACCCAGCCCAGTATCTCTGTCTCTGACCCAGCCCAGCCCTTCTGTCTCTGACCCAGCCCTTCTGTCTCTGACCCAGCCCAGTCTCTCTGTCCCTGACCCATCCCAGTCTCTCTGTCCCTGACCCAGCCCAGTCTCTCATTCCCTGACCCAGCCCAGTCTCTGTCCCTGACCCAGCCCAGTCTCTCTATCCCTGACCCAGCCAAGTCTCTGTCCCTGTCCCAGCCTCTCTGTCCCTGACCCAGTCTCTCTGTCCCTGATCCAGCCCAGCCTCTCTGTCCCTGACCCAGCCCAGCCTCTCTGTCCCTGACCCAGCCCAGTCTCTCTGTCCCTGACCCAGCCCAGCCTCTCTGTCCCTGACCCAGCCCAGCCTCTCTGTCCCTGACCTAGCTCAGTCTCTCTGTCCCTGACCCAGCCCAGTCTCTCTGTCCCTGACCCAGCCCAGTCTCTCTTTTTCCCTGACCCAGCCCAGCCCTTCTGTCTCTGACCCAGCCCTTCTGTCTCTGTCTCTGACCCAGTCCTTCTGTCTCTGACCCAGCCCAGTATCTCTGTCTCTGACCCAGCCCAGCCCTTCTGTCTCTGACCCAGCCCAGCCCTTCTGTCTCTGACCCAGCCCTTCTGTCTCTGACCCAGCCCAGTATCTCTGTCTCTGACCCAGCCCAGCCCTTCTGTCTCTGACCCAGCCCAGTATCTCTGTCTCTGACCCAGCCCAGTATCTCTGTCTCTGACCCAGCCCAGTATCTCTGTCTCTGACCCAGCCCAGCCCTTCTGTCTCTGACCCAGCCCAGTCCTTCTGTCTCTGACCCAGCCCTTCTGTCTCTGACCCAGCCCAGCCCTTCTGTCTCTGACCCAGCCCAGTATCTCTGTCTCTGACCCAGCCCAGCCCTTCTGTCTCTGACCCAGCCCAGTATCTCTGTCTCTGACCCAGCCCAGTATCTCTGTCTCTGACCCAGCCCAGTATCTCTGTCTCTGACCCAGCCCAGCCCTTCTGTCTCTGACCCAGCCCTTCTGTCTCTGACCCAGCCCAGCCCTTCTGTCTCTGACCCAGCCCAGCCCTTCTGTCTCTGACCCATTCCAGTATCTCAATCTCTGACCCAGCCCAGCCCTTCTGTCTCTGACCCAGCCCAGCCCTTCTGTCTCTGACCCAGACCTTCTGTCTCTGACCCAGCCCAGCCCTTCTGTCTCTGACCCAGCACAGTATCTCTGTCTCTGACCCAGCCCAGCCCTTCTGTCTCTGTCTCTGACCCAGCCCAGCCCTTCTGTCTCTGACCCAGCACAGTATCTCTGTCTCTGAACCAGCCCAGTATCTCTGTCTCTGACCCAGCCCAGCCCTTCTGTCTCTGACCCAGCCCTTCTGTCTCTGACCCAGCCCAGCCCTTCTGTCTCTGACCCAGCCCAGCCCTTCTGTCTGTGACCCAGCACAGTATCTCTGTCTCTGACCCAGCCCAGTCCTTCTGTCTATGTCTCTGACCCAGCCCAGCCCTTCTGTCTCTGACCCAGCCCTTCTGTCTCTGACCCAGTCCTTCTGTCTCTGACCCAGCCCACTATAACCCTGTCTCTGACCCAGCCCTTCTGTCTCTGACCCAGACCTTCTGTCTCTGACCCAGCCCTTCTGTCTCTGACCCAGCCCAGTATATATGTCTCTGACCCAGCCCAGCCTTTCTGTCTCTGACCCAGCCCAGTGTCTCTGTCTCTGACCCAGCCCTTCTGTCTCTGTCTGTGACCCAGTTCTTCTGTCTCTGACCCAGCCCACTATCACCCTGTCTCTGACCCAGCCCTTCTGTCTCTGACCCAGCCCTTCTTTCTCTGACCCAGCCCTTCTGTCTCTGACCCAGCCCAGCCCTTCTGTCTCTGACCCAGCCCACTATCACCTTGTCTCTGACCCAGCCCTTCTGTCTCTGACCAAGCCCTTCTGTCTCTGACCCAGCCCAGTCTTTGTCCCTGACCCAGCGCAGTCTCTGTCCCTGACCCAGCCTCTCTGTCCCTGACCCAGCCTCTCTATCCCTGACCCAGCCCAGTCTCTGTCCCTGACCCAGCCCAGTCTCTCTGTCCCTGACCCAGCCTCTCTGTCAGTGACCCAGCATCTCTGTCCCTGACCCAGCCTCTCTGTCCCTGACCCAGCCTCTCTGTCCCTGACCCAGCCTCTCTATCCCTGACCCAGCATCTCTGTCCCTGACCCAGCCTATCTGTCCCTGACCCAGCCTAGTCTCTCTGTCCCTGACCCAGCCCAGTCTCTCTGTCCCTGACCTAGCCCAGTCTCTGTCCCTGACCCAGCCTCACTGTCCCTGAACCAGCCCAGCCTCTCTGTCCTGACCAAGCCCAGTCTCTCTGTCCCTGACCAAGCCCAGTCTCTCTGTCCCTGACCCAGCCCAGTCTCTCTGTCCCTGACCCAGCCCAGTCTCTCTGTCCCTGACCAGGCCCAGTCTCTCTATCCTGACCCAGCCAAGTCTCTGTCCCCGACCAAGCCTCTCTATCCCTGACCCAGCCTCTCTGTCCCTGACCCAGTCTCTCTGTCCCTGACCCAGCCCAGTCTCTGTCCCTGACTCAGCCTCTCTGTCCCTGACCCAGCTTCTCTGTCCCTGACCCAGCCTCTCTGTCCCTGACCCAGTCTCTCTGTCCCTGACCCAGCCCAGTCTCTGTCCCTGACCCAGCCTCTCTGTCCCTGACCAAGCATCTCTGTCCCTGACCCAGTCTCTCTGTCCCTGATCCAGCCCAGCCTCTCTGTCCCTGACCCAGCCCAGTCTCTCTGTCCCTGACCCAGCCCAGTCTCTCTGTCCCTGACCCAGCCCAGTCTCTCTGTCCCTGACCCAGCCCAGTCTCTCTGTCCCTGACACAGCCCAGTCTCTCTGTCCCTGACACAGCCCAGTCTCTCTGTCCCTAACACAGCCCAGTCTCTCTGTCCCTGACCCAGCCCAGTCTCTCTGTCCCTGACCCAGCCCAGTCTCTCTGTCCCTGACCCAGCCCAGTCTCTCTGTCCCTGACCCAGCCCGGTCTCTGTCCCTGACCCAGCCAAGTCTCTGTCCCTGACCCATCCCAGTCTCTGTCCCTGACCCAGCCCAGTCTCTGTCCCTGACCCAGCCCAGTCCCTGTCCCTGACCCAGCCCAGTCTCTGTCCCTGACCCAGCCTCTCTGTCCCTGACCCAGCCTCTCTGTCCCTGACCCAGTCTCGCTGTCCCTGATCCAGCCCAGCCTCTCTGTCCCTGACCCATCCCAGTCTCTGTCCCTGACCCAGCCTCTCTGTCCCTGACCCAGCCTCTCTGTCCCTGACCCAGTCTCGATGTCCCTGATCCAGCCCAGCCTCTCTGTCCCTGACCCTGCCCAGTCTCTCTGTCCCTGACACAGCCCAGTCTCTCTGTCCCTGACACAGCCCCGTCTCTCTGTCCCTGAACCTGCCCAGTCTCTCTGTCTCTGACCCAGCCAAGTCTCTCTGTCCCTGACCCAGCCCAGTCTCTCTGTCCCTGACCCTGCCCAGTCTCTCTGTCTCTGACCCAGCCCAGTCTCTCTGTCCCTGACCCAGCCCAGTCTCTCTGTCCCTGAACCAGCCCAGTCTCTGTCCCTGACCCAGCCCAGTATCTGTCCCTGACCCAGCCTCTCTGTCCCTGACCCAGCATCTCTGTCCCTGACCCAGCCTCTCTGTCCCTGACCCAGCCTCTCTGTCCCTGACCCAGCCCAGTCTCTCTGTCCCTGACCCAGCCCAGTCTATCTGTCCCTGTCCCAGCCCAGTCTCTCTGTCCCTGACCCAGCCAAGTCTCTCTGTCCCTGACCCAGCCCAGTCTCTCTGTCCCTGACCCAGCCTCTCTATCCCTGACCCAGCCTCTCTGTCCCTGACCCAGTCTCTCTGTCCCTGACCCAGCCCAGTCTCTGTCCCTGACCCAGCCTCTATGTCCCTGACCCAGCTTCTCTGTCCCTGACCCAGCCTCTCTGTCCCTGACCCAGTCTCTCTGTCCCTGACCCAGCCCAGTCTCTGTCCCTGACCCAGCCTCTCTGTCCCTGACCCAGCCTCTCTGTCCCTGACCCAGCCCAGTCCCTGTCCCTGACCCAGCCCAGTCTCTGTCCCTGACCCAGCCTCTCTGTCCCTGGCCCAGTCTCTCTGTCCCTGAAAGAGCCCAGTCTCTATGTCCATGAACCAGCCCAGTCTCTCTGTCCCTGACCCAGCCCAGTCTCTGTCCCTGACCCAGCCTCTCTATCCCTGACCCAGCCCAGGCTCTGTCCCTGACCCAGCCCAGTCTCTGTCCCTGACCCAGCCTCTCTGTCCCTGGCCCAGTCTCTCTGTCCCTGACCCAGCCCAGTCTCTCTGTCCCTGACACAGCCCAGTCTCTCTGTCCCTGACACAGCCCAGTCTCTCTGTTCCTGACACAGCCCAGTCTCTCTGTCCCTGACCCAGCCCAGTCTCTCTGTCCCTGACCCAGCCCAGTCTCTCTGTCCCTGACCTAGCCCAGTCTCTGTCCCTGACCCAGCCTCACTGTCCCTGAACCAGCCCAGCCTCTCTGTCCTGACCAAGCCCAGTCTCTCTGTCCCTGACCAAGCCCAGTCTCTCTGTCCCTGACCCAGCCCAGTCTCTCTGTCCCTGACCCAGCCCAGTCTCTCTGTCCCTGACCCAGCCCAGTCTCTCTATCCTGACCCAGCCAAGTCTCTGTCCCCGACCAAGCCTCTCTATCCCTGACCCAGCCTCTCTGTCCCTGACCCAGTCTCTCTGTCCCTGACCCAGCCCAGTCTCTCTGTCCCTGACCCAGCCCGGTCTCTGTCCCTGACCCAGCCTAGTCTCTCTGTCCCTGACCCAGCCCAGTCTCTGTCCCTGACCCAGCCTCTCTGTCCCTGACCCAGCTTCTCTGTCCCTGACCCAGCCTCTCTGTCCCTGACCCAGTCTCTCTGTCCCTGACCCAGCCCAGTCTCTGTCCCTGACCCAGCCTCTCTGTCCCCGACCAAGCATCTCTGTCCCTGACCCAGTCTCTCTGTCCCTGATCCAGCCCAGCCTCTCTGTCCCTGACCCAGCCCAGTCTCTCTGTCCCTGACCCAGCCCAGTCTCTCTGTCCCTGACCCAGCCCAGTCTCTCTGTCCCTGACCCAGCCCAGTCTCTCTGTCCCTGACACAGCCCAGTCTCTCTGTCCCTGACACAGCCCAGTCTCTCTGTCCCTAACACAGCCCAGTCTCTCTGTCCCTGACCCAGCCCAGTCTCTCTGTCCCTGACCCAGCCCAGTCTCTCTGTCCCTGACCCAGCCCAGTCTCTGTCCCTGACCCAGCCTCTCTGTCCCTGGCCCAGTCTCTCTGTCCCTGAAAGAGCCCAGTCTCTATGTCCATGAACCAGCCCAGTCTCTCTGTCCCTGACCCAGCCCAGTCTCTGTCCCTGACCCAGCCTCTCTATCCCTGACCCAGCCCAGGCTCTGTCCCTGACCCAGCCCAGTCTCTGTCCCTGACCCAGCCTCTCTGTCCCTGGCCCAGTCTCTCTGTCCCTGACCCAGCCCAGTCTCTCTGTCCCTGACACAGCCCAGTCTCTCTGTCCCTGACACAGCCCAGTCTCTCTGTTCCTGACACAGCCCAGTCTCTCTGTCCCTGACCCAGCCCAGTCTCTCTGTCCCTGACCCAGCCCAGTCTCTCTGTCCCTGACCCAGCCCAGTCTCTCTGTCCCTGACCCAGCCCGGTCTCTGTCCCTGACCCAGCCTAGTCTCTCTGTCCCTGACCCAGCCCAGTCTCTCTGTCCCTGACCTAGCCCAGTCTCTGTCCCTGACCCAGCCTCACTGTCCCTGAACCAGCCCAGCCTCTCTGTCCTGACCAAGCCCAGTCTCTCTGTCCCTGACCAAGCCCAGTCTCTCTGTCCCTGACCCAGCCCAGTCTCTCTGTCCCTGACCCAGCCCAGTCTCTATGTCCCTGACCCAGCCCAGTCTCTCTATCCTGACCCAGCCAAGTCTCTGTCCCCGACCAAGCCTCTCTATCCCTGACCCAGCCTCTCTGTCCCTGACCCAGTCTCTCTGTCCCTGACCCAGCCCAGTCTCTCTGTCCCTGACCCAGCCCGGTCTCTGTCCCTGACCCAGCCTAGTCTCTCTGTCCCTGACCCAGCCCAGTCTCTGTCCCTGACCCAGCCTCTCTGTCCCTGACCCAGCTTCTCTGTCCCTGACCCAGCCTCTCTGTCCCTGACCCAGTCTCTCTGTCCCTGACCCAGCCCAGTCTCTGTCCCTGACCCAGCCTCTCTGTCCCCGACCAAGCATCTCTGTCCCTGACCCAGTCTCTCTGTCCCTGATCCAGCCCAGCCTCTCTGTCCCTGACCCAGCCCAGTCTCTCTGTCCCTGACCCAGCCCAGTCTCTCTGTCCCTGACCCAGCCCAGTCTCTCTGTCCCTGACCCAGCCCAGTCTCTCTGTCCCTGACACAGCCCAGTCTCTCTGTCCCTGACACAGCCCAGTCTCTCTGTCCCTAACACAGCCCAGTCTCTCTGTCCCTGACCCAGCCCAGTCTCTCTGTCCCTGACCCAGCCCAGTCTCTCTGTCCCTGACCCAGCCCAGTCTCTCTGTCCCTGACCCAGCCCGGTCTCTGTCCCTGACCCAGCCAAGTCTCTGTCCCTGACCCATCCCAGTCTCTGTCCCTGACCCAGCCCAGTCTCTGTCCCTGACCCAGCTCAGTCCCTGTCCCTGACCCAGCCCAGTCTCTGTCCCTGACCCAGCCTCTCTGTCCCTGACCCAGCCTCTCTGTCCCTGACCCAGTCTCGCTGTCCCTGATCCAGCCCAGCCTCTCTGTCCCTTACCCAGCCCAGTCTCTCTGTCCCTGACCCATCCCAGTCTCTGTCCCTGACCCAGCCTCTCTGTCCCTGACCCAGCCTCTCTGTCCCTGACCCAGTCTCACTGTCCCTGATCCAGCCCAGCCTCTCTGTCCCTGACCCATCCCAGTCTCTGTCCCTGACCCAGCCTCTCTGTCCCTGACCCAGCCTCTCTGTCCCTGACCCAGTCTCGCTGTCCCTGATCCAGCCCAGCCTCTCTGTCCCTGACCCAGCCCAGTCTCTCTGTCCCTGACACAGCCCAGTCTCTCTGTCCCTGACACAGCCCCGTCTCTCTGTCCCTGAACCTGCCCAGTCTCTCTGTCTCTGACCCAGCCAAGTCTCTCTGTCCCTGACCCAGACCAGTCTCTCTGTCCCTGACCCTGCCCAGTCTCTCTGTCTCTGACCCAGCCCAGTCTCTCTGTCCCTGACCCAGCCCAGTCTCTCTGTCCCTGAACCAGCCCAGTCTCTGTCCCTGACCCAGCCCAGTATCTGTCCCTGACCCAGCCTCTCTGTCCCTGACCCAGCATCTCTGTCCCTGACCCAGCCTCTCTGTCCATGACCCAGCCTCTCTGTCCCTGACCCAGCCCAGTCTCTCTGTCCCTGACCCAGCCCAGTCTATCTGTCCCTGTCCCAGCCCAGTCTCTCTGTCCCTGACCCAGCCAAGTCTCTCTGTCCCTGACCCAGCCCAGTCTCTCTGTCCCTGACCCAGCCTCTCTATCCCTGACCCAGCCTCTCTGTCCCTGACCCAGTCTCTCTGTCCCTGACCCAGCCCAGTCTCTGTCCCTGACCCAGCCTCTATGTCCCTGACCCAGCTTCTCTGTCCCTGACCCAGCCTCTCTGTCCCTGACCCAGTCTCTCTGTCCCTGACCCAGCCCAGTCTCTGTCCCTGACCCAGCCTCTCTGTCCCTGACCCAGCATCTCTGTCCCTGACCCAGCCCAGTCCCTGTCCCTGACCCAGCCCAGTCTCTGTCCCTGACCCAGCCTCTCTGTCCCTGGCCCAGTCTCTCTGTCCCTGAAAGAGCCCAGTCTCTATGTCCATGACCCAGCCCAGTCTCTCTGTCCCTGACCCAGCCCAGTCTCTGTCCCTGACCCAGCCTCTCTATCCCTGACCCAGCCCAGGCTCTGTCCCTGACCCAGCCCAGTCTCTGTCCCTGACCCAGCCTCTCTGTCCCTGGCCCAGTCTCTCTGTCCCTGACCCAGCCCAGTCTCTCTGTCCCTGACACAGCCCAGTCTCTCTGTCCCTGACACAGCCCAGTCTCTCTGTTCCTGACAGAGCCCAGTCTCTCTGTCCCTGACACAGCCCAGTCTCTCTGTCCCTGACACAGCCCAGTCTCTCTGTTCCTGACACAGCCCAGTCTCTCTGTCCCTGACCCAGCCCAGTCTCTCTGTCCCTGACCCAGCCCAGTCTCTCTGTCCCTGACCCAGCCCAGTCTCTCTGTCCCTGACCCAGCCCGGTCTCTGTCCCTGACCCAGCCTAGTCTCTCTGTCCCTGACCCAGCCCAGTCTCTCTGTCCCTGACCTAGCCCAGTCTCTGTCCCTGACCCAGCCTCACTGTCCCTGAACCAGCCCAGCCTCTCTGTCCTGACCAAGCCCAGTCTCTCTGTCCCTGACCAAGCCCAGTCTCTCTGTCCCTGACCCAGCCCAGTCTCTCTGTCCCTGACCCAGCCCAGTCTCTCTGTCCCTGACCCAGCCCAGTCTCTCTATCCTGACCCAGCCAAGTCTCTGTCCCCGACCAAGCCTCTCTATCCCTGACCCAGCCTCTCTGTCCCTGACCCAGCCCAGTCTCTGTCCCTGACTCAGCCTCTCTGTCCCTGACCCAGCTTCTCTGTCCCTGACCCAGCCTCTCTGTCCCTGACCCAGTCTCTCTGTCCCTGACCCAGCCCAGTCTCTGTCCCTGACCCAGCCTCTCTGTCCCCGACCAAGCATCTCTGTCCCTGACCAAGCATCTCTGTCCCTGACCCAGTTTCTCTGTCCCTGATCCAGCCCAGCCTCTCTGTCCCTGACCCAGCCCAGTCTCTCTGTCCCTGACCCAGCCCAGTCTCTCTGTCCCTGACCCAGCCCAGTCTCTCTGTCCCTGACCCAGCCCAGTCTCTCTGTCCCTGACACAGCCCAGTCTCTCTGTCCCTGACACAGCCCAGTCTCTCTGTCCCTAACACAGCCCAGTCTCTCTGTCCCTGACCCAGCCCAGTCTCTCTGTCCCTGACCCAGCCCAGTCTCTCTGTCCCTGACCCAGCCCAGTCTCTCTGTCCCTGACCCAGCCCGGTCTCTGTCCCTGACCCAGCCAAGTCTCTGTCCCTGACCCATCCCAGTCTCTGTCCCTGACCCAGCCCAGTCTCTGTCCCTGACCCAGCTCAGTCCCTGTCCCTGACCCAGCCCAGTCTCTGTCCCTGACCCAGCCTCTCTGTCCCTGACCCAGCCTCTCTGTCCCTGACCCAGTCTCGCTGTCCCTGATCCAGCCCAGCCTCTCTGTCCCTTACCCAGCCCAGTCTCTCTGTCCCTGACCCATCCCAGTCTCTGTCCCTGACCCAGCCTCTCTGTCCCTGACCCAGCCTCTCTGTCCCTGACCCAGTCTCGCTGTCCCTGATCCAGCCCAGCCTCTCTGTCCCTGACCCATCCCAGTCTCTGTCCCTGACCCAGCCTCTCTGTCCCTGACCCAGCCTCTCTGTCCCTGACCCAGTCTCGCTGTCCCTGATCCAGCCCAGCCTCTCTGTCCCTGACCCAGCCCAGTCTCTCTGTCCCTGACACAGCCCAGTCTCTCTGTCCCTGACACAGCCCCGTCTCTCTGTCCCTGAACCTGCCCAGTCTCTCTGTCTCTGACCCAGCCAAGTCTCTCTGTCCCTGACCCAGCCCAGTCTCTCTGTCCCTGACCCTGCCCAGTCTCTCTGTCTCTGACCCAGCCGAGTCTCTCTGTCCCTGACCCAGCCCAGTCTCTCTGTCCCTGAACCAGCCCAGTCTCTGTCCCTGACCCAGCCCAGTATCTGTCCCTGACCCAGCCTCTCTGTCCCTGACCCAGCATCTCTGTCCCTGACCCAGCCTCTCTGTCCCTGACCCAGCCTCTCTGTCCCTGACCCAGCCCAGTCTCTCTGTCCCTGACCCAGCCCAGTCTATCTGTCCCTGTCCCAGCCCAGTCTCTCTGTCCCTGACCCAGCCAAGTCTCTCTGTCCCTGACCCAGCCCAGTCTCTCTGTCCCTGACCCAGCCTCTCTATCCCTGACCCAGCCTCTCTGTCCCTGACCCAGTCTCTCTGTCCCTGACCCAGCCCAGTCTCTGTCCCTGACCCAGCCTCTATGTCCCTGACCCAGCTTCTCTGTCCCTGACCCAGCCTCTCTGTCCCTGACCCAGTCTCTCTGTCCCTGACCCAGCCCAGTCTCTGTCCCTGACCCAGCCTCTCTGTCCCTGACCCAGCATCTCTGTCCCTGACCCAGCCCAGTCCCTGTCCCTGACCCAGCCCAGTCTCTGTCCCTGACCCAGCCTCTCTGTCCCTGGCCCAGTCTCTCTGTCCCTGAAAGAGCCCAGTCTCTATGTCCATGACCCAGCCCAGTCTCTCTGTCCCTGACCCAGCCCAGTCTCTGTCCCTGACCCAGCCTCTCTATCCCTGACCCAGCCCAGGCTCTGTCCCTGACCCAGCCCAGTCTCTGTCCCTGACCCAGCCTCTCTGTCCCTGGCCCAGTCTCTCTGTCCCTGACCCAGCCCAGTCTCTCTGTCCCTGACACAGCCCAGTCTCTCTGTCCCTGACACAGCCCAGTCTCTCTGTTCCTGACAGAGCCCAGTCTCTCTGTCCCTGACCCAGCCCAGTCTCTCTGTCCCTGACCCAGCCCAGTCTCTCTGTCCCTGACCCAGCCCAGTCTCTCTGTCCCTGACCCAGCCCGGTCTCTGTCCCTGACCCAGCCAAGTCTCTGTCCCTGACCCAGCCTCTCTATCCCTGACCCAGCCCAGTCTCTGTCCCTTACCCATCCCAGTCTCTTTCCCTGACCCAGCCTCTCTGTCCCTGACCCAGCCTCTCTGTCCCTGACCCAGTCTCTCTGTCCCTGACCCAGTCTCTCTGTCCCTGATCCAGCCCAGCCTCTCTGTCCCTGACCCAGCCCAGTCCCTCTGTCCCTGACCCAGCCCAGTCTCTATGTCCCTGACCCATCCCTTCTGTCCCTGACCCAGCCCAGTATCTGTCCCTGACCCAGCCTCTCTGTCCCTGACCCAGCATCTCTGTCCCTGTCCCAGCCTCTCTGTCCCTGACCCAGCCTCTCTGTCCCTGAACCAGTCTCTCTGTCCGTGACCCAGCCCCGTCTCTGTCCCTGACCCTGCCCAGTCTCTCTGTCCCTGACCCAGCCCAGTCTCTGTCCCTGACCCAGCCCAGTCCCTGTCCCTGACCCAGCCCAGTCTCTGTCCCTGACCCAGCCTCTCTGTCCCTGGCCCAGTCTCTCTGTCCCTGAAAGAGCCCAGTCTCTATGTCCATGACCCAGCCTCTCTGTCCCTGACCCAGCCTCTTTGTCCCTGACCCAGTCTCTCTGTCCCTGATCCAGCCCAGCCTCTCTGTCCCTGACCCAGCCCAGTCCCTCTGTCCCTGACCCAGCCCAGTCTCTCTGTCCCTGACCCAGCCCAGTCTCTCTGTCCCTGACCCAGCCGAGTCTCTCTGTCCCTGACCCAGCCCAGTCTCCCTGTCCCTGACCCAGCCCAGTCTCTCTGTCTCTGACCCAGCCCAGTCTCTCTGTCCCTGACCCTGCCCAGTCTCTCTGTCCCTGACCCAGCCCAGTCTCTGTCCCTGACCCAGCCCAGTCTCTGTCCCTGACCCAGCCTCTCTGTCCCTGGCCCTGTCTCTCTGTCCCTGACCCAGCCCAGTCTCTCTGTCCCTGACCCAGCCCTTCTGTCCTTGACCCAGCCCAGTCTCTCTGTCCATGACCCAGCCCAGTCTCTCTGTCCCTGACCCAGCCAAGTCCCTGTCCCTGAACCAGCTTCTCTATCCCTGACCCAGCCCAGTCTCTGTCCCTGACCCAGCCCAGTCTCTGTCCCTGACCCAGCCCAGTCTCTGTCCCTGACCCAGCCCAGTCTCTGTCCCTGACCCAGCCCAGTCCCTTTCCCTGACCCAGCCTCTCTATCCCTGACCCAGCCCAGTCTCTGTCCCTGACCCAGCCCAGTCTCTGTTCCTTACCCAGCCCAGTCTCTGTCCCTGACCCAGCACAGTCTCTGTCCCTGACCCAGCCTCTCTGTCCCTGGCCCAGTCTCTCTGTCCCTGACCCAGCCCAGCCTCTCTGTCCCTGACCCAGCCCAGTCTATGTCCCTGACCCAGCCTCTCTATCCCTGACCCAGCTCAGACTCTGTCCCTGACCCAGGCAAGTCTCTGTCCCTGACCCAGCCCAGTCTCTGTCCCTGACCCAGCCTCTCTGTACCTGGCCCAGAATCTCTCTCCCTGACCCAGCCCAGTCTCTATGTCCCTGACCCAGCCCTTCTGTCCCTGACCCAGCCCAGCCTCTCTATCCCTGACCCAGCCCAGTCTCTGTCCCTGACCCAGCCCAGTCTCTGTCCCTGACCCAGCCCAGTCTCTGTCCCTGACCCAGCCTCTCTGTCCCTGACCCAGCCCAGTCCCTTTCCCTGACCCAGCCTCTCTATCCCTGACCCAGCCCAGTCTCTGTCCCTGACCCAGCCCAGTCTCTGTTCCTTACCCAGCCCAGTCTCTGTCCCTGACCCAGCCCAGTCTCTGTCCCTGACCCAGCCTCTCTGTCCCTGGCCCAGTCTCTCTGTCCCTGACCCAGCCCAGCCTCTCTGTCCCTGACCCAGCCCAGTCTATGTCCCTGACCCAGCCTCTCTATCCCTGACCCAGCTCAGTCTCTGTCCCTGACCCAGGCAAGTCTCTGTCCCTGACCCAGCCCAGTCTCTGTCCCTGACCCAGCCTCTCTGTACCTGGCCCAGAATCTCTGTCCCTGACCCAGCCCAGTCTCTATATCCCTGACCCAGCCCTTCTGTCCCTGACCCAGCCCAGTCTCTGTCCCTGACCCAGCCCAGTATCTGTCCCTGACCCAGCCTCTCTGTCCCTGACCCAGCATCTCTGTCCCTGACCCAGCCTCTCTGTCCCTGACCCAGCCTCTCTGTCCCTGAACCAGTCTCTCTGTCCGTGACCCAGCCCCGTCTCTGTCCCTGACCCTGCCCAGTCTCTCTGTCCCTGACCCAGCCCAGTCTCTGTCCCTGACCCAGCCCAGTCCCTGTCCCTGACCCAGCCCAGTCTCTGTCCCTGACCCAGCCTCTCTGTCCCTGGCCCAGTCGCTCTGTCCCTGAAAGAGCCCATTCTCTATGTCCATGACCCAGCCCAGTCTCTCTGTCCCTGACCCAGCCCAGTCTCTGTCCCTGACCCAGCCTCTCTATCCCTGACCCAGCCCAGGCTCTGTCCCTGACCCAGCCCAGTCTCTGTCCCTGACCCAGCCTCTCTGTCCCTGGCCCAGTCTCTCTGTCCCTGACCCAGCCCAGTCTCTCTGTCCCTGACACAGCCCAGTCTCTCTGTCCCTGACACAGCCCAGTCTCTCTTTTCCTGACACAGCCCAGTCTCTCTGTCCCTGACCCTGCCCAGTCTCTCTGTCCCTGACCCAGCCCAGTCTCTCTGTCCCTGACCCAGCCCAGTCTCTCTGTCCCTGACCCAGCCCGGTCTCTGTCCCTGACCCAGCCAAGTCTCTGTCCCTGACCCAGCCTCTCTATCCCTGACCCAGCCCAGTCTCTGTCCCTTACCCATCCCAGTCTCTGTCCCTGACCCAGCCTCTCTGTCCCTGACCCAGCCTCTCTGTCCCTGACCCAGTCTCTCTGTCCCTGATCCAGCCCAGCCTCTCTGTCCCTGACCCAGCCCAGTCTCTCTGTCCCTGACCCAGCCCAGTCTCTCTGTCCCTGACCCAGCCGAGTCTCTCTGTCCCTGACCCAGCCCTGTCTCCCTGTCCCTGACCCAGCCCAGTCTCTCTGTCTCTGACCCAGCCCAGTCTCTCTGTCCCTGACCCTGCCCAGTCTCTCTGTCCCTGACCCAGCCCAGTCTCTGTCCCTGACCCAGCCCAGTCTCTGTCCCTGACCCAGCCTCTCTGTCCCTTGCCCTGTCTCTCTGTCCCTGACCCAGCCCAGTCTCTCTATCCCTGACCCAGCCCTTCTGTCCTTGACCCAGCCCAGTCTCTCTGTCCATGACCCAGCCCAGTCTCTCTGTCCCTGACCCAGCCAAGTCCCTGTCCCTGAACCAGCTTCTCTATCCCTGACCCAGCCCAGTCTCTGTCCCTGACCCAGCCCAGTCTCTGTCCCTGACCCAGCCCAGTCTCTGTCCCTGACCCAGCCTCTCTGTCCCTGACCCAGCCCAGTCCCTTTCCCTGACCCAGCCTCTCTATCCCTGACCCAGCCCAGTCTCTGTCCCTGACCCAGCCCAGTCTCTGTTCCTTACCCAGCCCAGTCTCTGTCCCTGACCCAGCCCAGTCTCTGTCCCTGACCCAGCCCAGTCTCTCTGTTCCTGACCCAGCCCAGTCTCTCTGTCCCTGACCCATCCCAGTCTCTGTCCCTGACCCAGCCGAGTCTCTGTCCCTAACCCAGCCCAGTCTTTGTCCCTGACCCAGCTTCTCTGTCCCTGACCCAGCATCTCTGTCCCTGACCCAGCATCTCTGTCCCTGACCCAGCCTCTCTGTCCCTGACCCAGCCTAGTCTCTCTGTCCCTGACCCAGCCCAGTCTCTCTGTCCCTGACCTAGCCCAGTCTCTGTCCCTGACCCAGCCTCACTGTCCCTGAACCAGCCCAGCCTCTCTGTCCTGACCAAGCCCAGTCTCTCTGTCCCTGACCCAGCCCAGTCTCTCTGTCCCTGACCCAGCCCAGTCTCTCTGTCCCTGACCCAGCCCAGTCTCTGTCCCTGACCCAGCCCAGTCTCTCTATCCTGACCCAGCCAAGTCTCTGTCCCCGACCAAGCCTCTCTATCCCTGACCCAGCCTCTCTGTCCCTGACCCAGTCTCTCTGTCCCTGACCCAGCCCAGTCTCTGTCACTGACTCAGCCTCTCTGTCCCTGACCCAGCTTCTCTGTCCCTGACCCAGCCTCTCTGTCCCTGACCCAGTCTCTCTGTCCCTGACCCAGCCCAGTCTCTGTCCCTGACCCAGCCTCTCTGTCCCCGACCAAGCCTCTCTGTCCCTGACCCAGTCTCTCTGTCCCTGATCCAGCCCAGCCTCTCTGTCCCTGACCCAGCCCAGTCTCTCTGTCCCTGACCCAGCCCAGTCTCTGTTCCTTACCCAGCCCAGTCTCTGTCCCTGACTCAGCCCAGTCTCTGTCCCTGACCCAGCCTCTCTGTCCCTGGCCCAGTCTCTCTGTCCCTGACCCAGCCCAGTCTATGTCCCTGACCCAGCCTCTCTATCCCTGACCCAGCTCAGTCTCTGTCCCTGACCCAGGCAAGTCTCTGTCCCTGACCCAGCCCAGTCTCTGTCCCTGACCCAGCCTCTCTGTACCTGGCCCAGAATCTCTCTCCCTGACCCAGCCCAGTCTCTATGTCCCTGACCCAGCCCTTCTGTCCCTGACCCAGCCCAGTCTCTCTGTCCCTGACCCAGCCCAGTCTCTCTGTCCCTAACACAGCACAGTCTCTCTGTCCCTGGCACAGCACCGTCTCTCTGTCCCTGGCACAGCCCAGTCTCTCTGTCCCTGACCCAGCCCAGTCTCTCTGTCCCTGACCCATCCCAGTCTCTGTCCCTGACCCAGCCGAGTCTCTGTCCCTAACCCAGCCCAGTCTTTGTCCCTGACCCAGCCTCTCTGTCCCTGACCCAGCATCTCTGTCCCTGACCCAGCATCTCTGTCCCTGACCCAGCCTCTCTGTCCCTGACCCAGCCTAGTCTCTCTGTCCCTGACCCAGCCCAGTCTCTCTGTCCCTGACCTAGCCCAGTCTCTGTCCCTGACCCAGCCTCACTGTCCCTGAACCAGCCCAGCCTCTCTGTCCTGACCAAGCCCAGTCTCTCTGTCCCTGACCCAGCCCAGTCTCTCTGTCCCTGACCCAGCCCAGTCTCTCTGTCCCTGACCCAGCCCAGTCTCTGTCCCTGACCCAGCCCAGTCTCTCTATCCTGACCGAGCCAAGTCTCTGTCCCCGACCAAGCCTCTCTATCCCTGACCCAGCCTCTCTGTCCCTGACCCAGTCTCTCTGTCCCTGACCCAGCCCAGTCTCTGTCACTGACTCAGCCTCTCTGTCCCTGACCCAGCTTCTCTGTCCCTGACCCAGCCTCTCTGTCCCTGACCCAGTCTCTCTGTCCCTGACCCAGCCCAGTCTCTGTCCCTGACCCAGCCTCTCTGTCCCCGACCAAGCCTCTCTGTCCCTGACCCAGTCTCTCTGTCCCTGATCCAGCCCAGCCTCTCTGTCCCTGACCCAGCCCAGTCTCTCTGTCCCTGACCCAGCCCAGTCTCTCTGTCCCTGACCCAGCCCAGTCTCTCTGTCCCTGACCCAGCCCAGTCTCTCTGTCCCTGACCCAGCCCAGTCTCTGTCACTGACTCAGCCTCTCTGTCCCTGACCCAGCTTCTCTGTCCCTGACCCAGCCTCTCTGTCCCTGACCCAGTCTCTCTGTCCCTGACCCAGCCCAGTCTCTGTCCCTGACCCAGCCTCTCTGTCCCCGACCAAGCCTCTCTGTCCCTGACCCAGTCTCTCTGTCCCTGATCCAGCCCAGCCTCTCTGTCCCTGACCCAGCCCAGTCTCTCTGTCCCTGACCCAGCCCAGTCTCTCTGTCCCTGACCCAGCCCAGTCTCTCTGTCCCTGACCCAGCCCAGTCTCTCTGCCTCTGACCCAGCCCAGTCTCTCTGTCCCTGACCCAGCCCAGTCTGTGTCCCTGACCCAGCCCGGTCTCTGTCCCTGACCCAGCAAAGTCTCTGTCCCTGACCCAGCCTCTCTATCCCTGACACAGCCCAGTCTCTCTGTCCCTGACCCAGCCCAGTCTCTCTGTCCCTGACCCAGCCCAGTCTCTCTGTCCCTGACCCAGCCTCTCTGTCCCTGACCCAGTCTCGCTGTCCCTGATCCAGCCCAGCCTCTCTGTCCCTGACCCAGCCCAGTCTCTCTGTCCCTGACCCAGCCCAGTCTCTCTGTCCCTGACCCAGCCCCGTCTCTCTGTCCCTGAACCTGCCCAGTCTCTCTGTCTCTGACCCAGCCCAGTCTCTCTGTCCCTGACCCAGCCCAGTCTCTCTGTCCCTGACCCTGCCCAGTCTCTCTGTCTCTGACCCAGCCCAGTCTCTCTGTCCCTGACCCAGCCCAGTCTCTCTGTCCCTGACCCAGCCCAGTCTCTGTCCCTGACCCAGCCCAGTATCTGTCCCTGACCCAGCCTCTCTGTCCCTGACCCAGCATCTCTGTCCCTGACCCAGCCTCTCTGTCCCTGACCCAGCCTCTCTGTCCCTGACCCAGCCTCTCTGTCCCTGAACCAGTCTCTCTGTCCCTGACCCAGCCCAGTCTCTCTGTCCCTGACCCTGCCCAGTCTCTCTGTCTCTGACCCAGCCCAGTCTCTCTGTCCCTGACCCAGCCCAGTCTCTCTGTCCCTGAACCAGCCCAGTCTCTGTCCCTGACCCAGCCCAGTGTCTGTCCCTGACCCAGCCTCTCTGTCCCTGACCCAGCATCTCTGTCCCTGACCCAGTCTCTGTCCCTGACCCAGCCTCTCTGTCCCTGACCCAGCCCAGTCTCTCTGTCCCTGACCCAGCCCAGTCTATCTGTCCCTGACCCAGCCCAGTCTCTCTGTCCCTGACCCAGCCCAGTCTCTCTGTCCCTGACCCAGCCCAGTCTCTCTGTCCCTGACCCAGCCTCTCTATCCCTGACCCAGCCTCTCTGTCCCTGACCCAGCCTCTATGTCCCTGACCCAGCTTCTCTGTCCCTGACCCAGCCTCTCTGTCCCTGACCCAGTCTCTCTGTCCCTGACCCAGCCCAGTCTCTGTCCCTGACCCAGCCTCTCTGTCCCTGACCCAGCCTCTCTGTCCCTGACCCAGCCCAGTCCCTGTCCCTGACCCAGCCCAGTCTCTGTCCCTGACCCAGCCTCTCTGTCCCTGGCCCAGTCTCTCTGTCCCTGAAAGAGCCCAGTCTCTCTGTCCCTGACCCAGCCTCTCTGTCCCTGACCCAGTCTCGCTGTCCCTGACCCAGTCTCTCTGTCCCTGACCCAGCCCAGTCTCTGTCCCTGACCCAGCCTCTCTGTCCCTGACCCAGCCTCTCTGTCCCTGACCCAGCCCAGTCCCTGTCCCTGACCCAGCCCAGTCTCTGTCCCTGACCCAGCCTCTCTGTCCCTGGCCCAGTCTCTCTGTCTCTGACCCAGCCCAGTCTCTCTGTCCCTGACCCAGCCCAGTCTCTCTGTCCCTGACCCAGCCCAGTCTCTGTCCCTGACCCAGCCCAGTATCTGTCCCTGACCCAGCCTCTCTGTCCCTGACCCAGCATCTCTGTCCCTGACCCAGCCTCTCTGTCCCTGACCCAGCCTCTCTGTCCCTGACCCAGCCTCTCTGTCCCTGAACCAGTCTCTCTGTCCCTGACCCAGCCCAGTCTCTCTGTCCCTGACCCTGCCCAGTCTCTCTGTCTCTGACCCAGCCCAGTCTCTCTGTCCCTGACCCAGCCCAGTCTCTCTGTCCCTGAACCAGCCCAGTCTCTGTCCCTGACCCAGCCCAGTGTCTGTCCCTGACCCAGCCTCTCTGTCCCTGACCCAGCATCTCTGTCCCTGACCCAGTCTCTGTCCCTGACCCAGCCTCTCTGTCCCTGACCCAGCCCAGTCTCTCTGTCCCTGACCCAGCCCAGTCTATCTGTCCCTGACCCAGCCCAGTCTCTCTGTCCCTGACCCAGCCCAGTCTCTCTGTCCCTGACCCAGCCCAGTCTCTCTGTCCCTGACCCAGCCTCTCTATCCCTGACCCAGCCTCTCTGTCCCTGACCCAGCCTCTATGTCCCTGACCCAGCTTCTCTGTCCCTGACCCAGCCTCTCTGTCCCTGACCCAGTCTCTCTGTCCCTGACCCAGCCCAGTCTCTGTCCCTGACCCAGCCTCTCTGTCCCTGACCCAGCCTCTCTGTCCCTGACCCAGCCCAGTCCCTGTCCCTGACCCAGCCCAGTCTCTGTCCCTGACCCAGCCTCTCTGTCCCTGGCCCAGTCTCTCTGTCCCTGAAAGAGCCCAGTCTCTCTGTCCCTGACCCAGCCTCTCTGTCCCTGACCCAGTCTCGCTGTCCCTGACCCAGTCTCTCTGTCCCTGACCCAGCCCAGTCTCTGTCCCTGACCCAGCCTCTCTGTCCCTGACCCAGCCTCTCTGTCCCTGACCCAGCCCAGTCCCTGTCCCTGACCCAGCCCAGTCTCTGTCCCTGACCCAGCCTCTCTGTCCCTGGCCCAGTCTCTCTGTCCCTGAAAGAGCCCAGTCTCTATGTCCATGACCCAGCCCAGTCTCTGTCCCTGACCCAGCCCAGTCTCTGTCCCTGACCCAGCCTCTCTGTCCCTGGCCCTGTCTCTCTGTCCCTGACCCAGCCCAGTCTCTGTCCCTGACCCAGCCTCTCTGTCCCTGGCCCAGTCTCTCTGTCCCTGACCCAGCCCAGTCTCTCTGTCCCTGACACAGCCCAGTCTCTCTGTCCCTGACACAGCCCAGTCTCTCTGTTCCTGACACAGCCCAGTCTCTCTGTCCCTGACCCAGCCCAGTCTCTCTGTCCCTGACCCAGCCCAGTCTCTCTGTCCCTGACCCAGCCAAGTCTCTCTGTCCCTGACCCAGCCCGGTCTCTGTCCCTGACCCAGCCTAGTCTCTCTGTCCCTGACCCAGCCCAGTCTCTCTGTCCCTGACCTAGCCCAGTCTCTGTCCCTGACCCAGCCTCACTGTCCCTGAACCAGCCCAGCCTCTCTGTCCTGACCAAGCCCAGTCTCTCTGTCCCTGACCAAGCCCAGTCTCTCTGTCCCTGACCCAGCCCAGTCTCTCTGTCCCTGACCCAGCCCAGTCTCTCTGTCCCTGACCCAGCCCAGTCTCTCTATCCTGACCCAGCCAAGTCTCTGTCCCCGACCAAGCCTCTCTATCCCTGACCCAGCCTCTCTGTCCCTGACCCAGTCTCTCTGTCCCTGACCCAGCCCAGTCTCTGTCCCTGACTCAGCCTCTCTGTCCCTGACCCAGCTTCTCTGTCCCTGACCCAGCCTCTCTGTCCCTGACCCAGTCTCTCTGTCCCTGACCCAGCCCAGTCTCTGTCCCTGACCCAGCCTCTCTGTCCCCGACCAAGCATCTCTGTCCCTGACCCAGTCTCTCTGTCCCTGATCCAGCCCAGCCTCTCTGTCCCTGACCCAGCCCAGTCTCTCTGTCCCTGACCCAGCCCAGTCTCTCTGTCCCTGACCCAGCCCAGTCTCTCTGTCCCTGACCCAGCCCAGTCTCTCTGTCCCTGACACAGCCCAGTCTCTCTGTCCCTGACACAGCCCAGTCTCTCTGTCCCTAACACAGCCCAGTCTCTCTGTCCCTGACCCAGCCCAGTCTCTCTGTCCCTGACCCAGCCCAGTCTCTCTGTCCCTGACCCAGCCCAGTCTCTCTGTCCCTGACCCAGCCCGGTCTCTGTCCCTGACCCAGCCAAGTCTCTGTCCCTGACCCATCCCAGTCTCTGTCCCTGACCCAGCCCAGTCTCTGTCCCTGACCCAGCTCAGTCCCTGTCCCTGACCCAGCCCAGTCTCTGTCCCTGACCCAGCCTCTCTGTCCCTGACCCAGCCTCTCTGTCCCTGACCCAGTCTCTCTGTCCCTGATCCAGCCCAGCCTCTCTGTCCCTGACCCAGCCCAGTCTCTCTGTCCCTGACCCAGCCCAGTCTCTCTGTCCCTGACCCAGCCCAGTCTCTCTGTCCCTGACCCAGCCCAGTCTCTCTGTCCCTGACACAGCCCAGTCTCTCTGTCCCTGACACCTCCCAGTCTCTCTGTCCCTAACACAGCCCAGTCTCTCTGTCCCTGACCCAGCCCAGTCTCTCTGTCCCTGACCCAGCCCAGTCTCTCTGTCCCTGACCCAGCCCAGTCTCTCTGTCCCTGACCCAGCCCGGTCTCTGTCCCTGACCCAGCCAAGTCTCTGTCCCTGACCCATCCCAGTCTCTGTCCCTGACCCAGCCCAGTCTCTGTCCCTGACCCAGCTCAGTCCCTGTCCCTGACCCAGCCCAGTCTCTGTCCCTGACCCAGCCTCTCTGTCCCTGACCCAGCCTCTCTGTCCCTGACCCAGTCTCGCTGTCCCTGATCCAGCCCAGCCTCTCTGTCCCTTACCCAGCCCTTCTCTCTCTGTCCCTGACCCATCCCAGTCTCTGTCCCTGACCCAGCCTCTCTGTCCCTGACCCAGCCTCTCTGTCCCTGACCCAGTCTCGCTGTCCCTGATCCAGCCCAGCCTCTCTGTCCCTGACCCAGCCCAGTCTCTCTGTCCCTGACACAGCCCAGTCTCTCTGTCCCTGACACAGCCCCGTCTCTCTGTCCCTGAACCTGCCCAGTCTCTCTGCCTCTGACCCAGCCAAGTCTCTCTGTCCCTGACCCAGCCCAGTCTCTCTGTCCCTGACCCTGCCCAGTCTCTCTGTCTCTGACCCAGCCCAGTCTCTCTGTCCCTGACCCAGCCCAGTCTCTCTGTCCCTGAACCAGCCCAGTCTCTGTCCCTGACCCAGCCCAGTATCTGTCCCTGACCCAGCCTCTCTGTCCCTGACCCAGCATCTCTGTCCCTGACCCAGCCTCTCTGTCCCTGACCCAGCCTCTCTGTCCCTGACCCAGCCCAGTCTCTCTGTCCCTGACCCAGCCCAGTCTATCTGTCCCTGTCCCAGCCCAGTCTCTCTGTCCCTGACCCAGCCTCTCTGTCCCTGACCCAGCCAAGTCTCTCTGTCCCTGACCCAGCCCAGTCTCTCTGTCCCTGACCCAGCCTCTCTATCCCTGACCCAGCCTCTCTGTCCCTGACCCAGTCTCTCTGTCCCTGACCCAGCCCAGTCTCTGTCCCTGACCCAGCCTCTATGTCCCTGACCCAGCTTCTCTGTCCCTGACCCAGCCTCTCTGTCCCTGACCCAGTCTCTCTGTCCCTGACCCAGCCCAGTCTCTGTCCCTGACCCAGCCTCTCTGTCCCTGACCCAGCATCTCTGTCCCTGACCCAGCCCAGTCCCTGTCCCTGACCCAGCCCAGTCTCTGTCCCTGACCCAGCCTCTCTGTCCCTGGCCCAGTCTCTCTGTCCCTGAAAGAGCCCAGTCTCTATGTCCATGACCCAGCCCAGTCTCTCTGTCCCTGACCCAGCCCAGTCTCTGTCCCTGACCCAGCCTCTCTATCCCTGACCCAGCCCAGGCTCTGTCCCTGACCCAGCCCAGTCTCTGTCCCTGACCCAGCCTCTCTGTCCCTGGCCCAGTCTCTCTGTCCCTGACCCAGCCCAGTCTCTCTGTCCCTGACACAGCCCAGTCTCTCTGTCCCTGACACAGCCCAGTCTCTCTGTTCCTGACAGAGCCCAGTCTCTCTGTCCCTGACCCAGCCCAGTCTCTCTGTCCCTGACCCAGCCCAGTCTCTCTGTCCCTGACCCAGCCCAGTCTCTCTGTCCCTGACCCAGCCCAGTCTCTCTGTCCCTGACCCAGCCCGGTCTCTGTCCCTGACCCAGCCAAGTCTCTGTCCCTGACCCAGCCTCTCTATCCCTGACCCAGCCCAGTCTCTGTCCCTTACCCATCCCAGTCTCTTTCCCTGACCCAGCCTCTCTGTCCCTGACCCAGCCTCTCTGTCCCTGACCCAGTCTCTCTGTCCCTGACCCAGTCTCTCTGTCCCTGATCCAGCCCAGCCTCTCTGTCCCTGACCCTGCCCAGTCCCTCTGTCCCTGACCCAGCCCAGTCTCTATGTCCCTGACCCATCCCTTCTGTCCCTGACCCAGCCCAGTCTCTGTCCCTGACCCAGCCCAGTGTCTGTCCCTGACCCAGCCTCTCTGTCCCTGACCCAGCATCTCTGTCCCTGTCCCAGCCTCTCTGTCCCTGACCCAGCCTCTCTGTCCCTGAACCAGTCTCTCTGTCCGTGACCCAGCCCCGTCTCTGTCCCTGACCCTGCCCAGTCTCTCTGTCCCTGACCCAGCCCAGTCTCTGTCCCTGACCCAGCCCAGTCCCTGTCCCTGACCCAGCCCAGTCTCTGTCCCTGACCCAGCCTCTCTGTCCCTGGCCCAGTCTCTCTGTCCCTGAAAGAGCCCAGTCTCTATGTCCATGACCCAGCCTCTCTGTCCCTGACCCAGCCTCTCTGTCCCTGACCCAGTCTCTCTGTCCCTGATCCAGCCCAGTCTCTCTGTCCCTGACACAGCCCAGTCTCTCTGTCCCTGACACAGCCCCGTCTCTCTGTCCCTGAACCTGCCCAGTCTCTCTGCCTCTGACCCAGCCAAGTCTCTCTGTCCCTGACCCAGCCCAGTCTCTCTGTCCCTGACCCTGCCCAGTCTCTCTGTCTCTGACCCAGCCCAGTCTCTCTGTCCCTGACCCAGCCCAGTCTCTCTGTCCCTGAACCAGCCCAGTCTCTGTCCCTGACCCAGCCCAGTATCTGTCCCTGACCCAGCCTCTCTGTCCCTGACCCAGCATCTCTGTCCCTGACCCAGCCTCTCTGTCCCTGACCCAGCCTCTCTGTCCCTGACCCAGCCCAGTCTCTCTGTCCCTGACCCAGCCCAGTCTATCTGTCCCTGTCCCAGCCCAGTCTCTCTGTCCCTGACCCAGCCTCTCTGTCCCTGACCCAGCCAAGTCTCTCTGTCCCTGACCCAGCCCAGTCTCTCTGTCCCTGACCCAGCCTCTCTATCCCTGACCCAGCCTCTCTGTCCCTGACCCAGTCTCTCTGTCCCTGACCCAGCCCAGTCTCTGTCCCTGACCCAGCCTCTATGTCCCTGACCCAGCTTCTCTGTCCCTGACCCAGCCTCTCTGTCCCTGACCCAGTCTCTCTGTCCCTGACCCAGCCCAGTCTCTGTCCCTGACCCAGCCTCTCTGTCCCTGACCCAGCATCTCTGTCCCTGACCCAGCCCAGTCCCTGTCCCTGACCCAGCCCAGTCTCTGTCCCTGACCCAGCCTCTCTGTCCCTGGCCCAGTCTCTCTGTCCCTGAAAGAGCCCAGTCTCTATGTCCATGACCCAGCCCAGTCTCTCTGTCCCTGACCCAGCCCAGTCTCTGTCCCTGACCCAGCCTCTCTATCCCTGACCCAGCCCAGGCTCTGTCCCTGACCCAGCCCAGTCTCTGTCCCTGACCCAGCCTCTCTGTCCCTGGCCCAGTCTCTCTGTCCCTGACCCAGCCCAGTCTCTCTGTCCCTGACACAGCCCAGTCTCTCTGTCCCTGACACAGCCCAGTCTCTCTGTTCCTGACAGAGCCCAGTCTCTCTGTCCCTGACCCAGCCCAGTCTCTCTGTCCCTGACCCAGCCCAGTCTCTCTGTCCCTGACCCAGCCCAGTCTCTCTGTCCCTGACCCAGCCCAGTCTCTCTGTCCCTGACCCAGCCCGGTCTCTGTCCCTGACCCAGCCAAGTCTCTGTCCCTGACCCAGCCTCTCTATCCCTGACCCAGCCCAGTCTCTGTCCCTGACCCAGCCCAGTATCTGTCCCTGACCCAGCCTCTCTGTCCCTGACCCAGCATCTCTGTCCCTGACCCAGCCTCTCTGTCCCTGACCCAGCCTCTCTGTCCCTGACCCAGCCCAGTCTCTCTGTCCCTGACCCAGCCCAGTCTATCTGTCCCTGTCCCAGCCCAGTCTCTCTGTCCCTGACCCAGCCTCTCTGTCCCTGACCCAGCCAAGTCTCTCTGTCCCTGACCCAGCCCAGTCTCTCTGTCCCTGACCCAGCCTCTCTATCCCTGACCCAGCCTCTCTGTCCCTGACCCAGTCTCTCTGTCCCTGACCCAGCCCAGTCTCTGTCCCTGACCCAGCCTCTATGTCCCTGACCCAGCTTCTCTGTCCCTGACCCAGCCTCTCTGTCCCTGACCCAGTCTCTCTGTCCCTGACCCAGCCCAGTCTCTGTCCCTGACCCAGCCTCTCTGTCCCTGACCCAGCATCTCTGTCCCTGACCCAGCCCAGTCCCTGTCCCTGACCCAGCCCAGTCTCTGTCCCTGACCCAGCCTCTCTGTCCCTGGCCCAGTCTCTCTGTCCCTGAAAGAGCCCAGTCTCTATGTCCATGACCCAGCCCAGTCTCTCTGTCCCTGACCCAGCCCAGTCTCTGTCCCTGACCCAGCCTCTCTATCCCTGACCCAGCCCAGGCTCTGTCCCTGACCCAGCCCAGTCTCTGTCCCTGACCCAGCCTCTCTGTCCCTGGCCCAGTCTCTCTGTCCCTGACCCAGCCCAGTCTCTCTGTCCCTGACACAGCCCAGTCTCTCTGTCCCTGACACAGCCCAGTCTCTCTGTTCCTGACAGAGCCCAGTCTCTCTGTCCCTGACCCAGCCCAGTCTCTCTGTCCCTGACCCAGCCCAGTCTCTCTGTCCCTGACCCAGCCCAGTCTCTCTGTCCCTGACCCAGCCCAGTCTCTCTGTCCCTGACCCAGCCCGGTCTCTGTCCCTGACCCAGCCAAGTCTCTGTCCCTGACCCAGCCTCTCTATCCCTGACCCAGCCCAGTCTCTGTCCCTTACCCATCCCAGTCTCTTTCCCTGACCCAGCCTCTCTGTCCCTGACCCAGCCTCTCTGTCCCTGACCCAGTCTCTCTGTCCCTGACCCAGTCTCTCTGTCCCTGATCCAGCCCAGCCTCTCTGTCCCTGACCCTGCCCAGTCCCTCTGTCCCTGACCCAGCCCAGTCTCTATGTCCCTGACCCATCCCTTCTGTCCCTGACCCAGCCCAGTCTCTGTCCCTGACCCAGCCCAGTGTCTGTCCCTGACCCAGCCTCTCTGTCCCTGACCCAGCATCTCTGTCCCTGTCCCAGCCTCTCTGTCCCTGACCCAGCCTCTCTGTCCCTGAACCAGTCTCTCTGTCCGTGACCCAGCCCCGTCTCTGTCCCTGACCCTGCCCAGTCTCTCTGTCCCTGACCCAGCCCAGTCTCTGTCCCTGACCCAGCCCAGTCCCTGTCCCTGACCCAGCCCAGTCTCTGTCCCTGACCCAGCCTCTCTGTCCCTGGCCCAGTCTCTCTGTCCCTGAAAGAGCCCAGTCTCTATGTCCATGACCCAGCCTCTCTGTCCCTGACCCAGCCTCTCTGTCCCTGACCCAGTCTCTCTGTCCCTGATCCAGCCCAGCCTCTCTGTCCCTGACCCAGCCCAGTCCCTCTGTCCCTGACCCAGCCCAGTCTCTCTGTCCCTGACCCAGCCCAGTCTCTCTGTCCCTGACCCAGCCGAGTCTCTCTGTCCCTGACCCAGCCCAGTCTCCCTGTCCCTGACCCAGCCCAGTCTCTCTGTCTCTGACCCAGCCCAGTCTCTCTGTCCCTGACCCTGCCCAGTCTCTCTGTCCCTGACCCAGCCCAGTCTCTGTCCCTGACCCAGCCCAGTCTCTGTCCCTGACCCAGCCTCTCTGTCCCTGGCCCTGTCTCTCTGTCCCTGACCCAGCCCAGTCTCTCTGTCCCTGACCCAGCCCTTCTGTCCTTGACCCAGCCCAGTCTCTCTGTCCATGACCCAGCCCAGTCTCTCTGTCCCTGACCCAGCCAAGTCCCTGTCCCTGAACCAGCTTCTCTATCCCTGACCCAGCCCAGTCTCTGTCCCTGACCCAGCCCAGTCTCTGTCCCTGACCCAGCCCAGTCTCTGTCCCTGACCCAGCCCAGTCCCTTTCCCTGACCCAGCCTCTCTATCCCTGACCCAGCCCAGTGTCTGTCCCTGACCCAGCCCAGTCTCTGTTCCTTACCCAGCCCAGCCTCTGTCCCTGACCCAGCACAGTCTCTGTCCCTGACCCAGCCTCTCTGTCCCTGGCCCAGTCTCTCTGTCCCTGACCCAGCCCAGCCTCTCTGTCCCTGACCCAGCCCAGTCTATGTCCCTGACCCAGCCTCTCTATCCCTGACCCAGCTCAGTCTCTGTCCCTGACCCAGGCAAGTCTCTGTCCCTGACCCAGCCCAGTCTCTGTCCCTGACCCAGCCTCTCTGTACCTGGCCCAGAATCTCTCTCCCTGACCCAGCCCAGTCTCTATGTCCCTGACCCAGCCCTTCTGTCCCTGACCCAGCCCAGCCTCTCTATCCCTGACCCAGCCCAGTCTCTGTCCCTGACCCAGCCCAGTCTCTGTCCCTGACCCAGCCCAGTCTCTGTCCCTGACCCAGCCTCTCTGTCCCTGACCCAGCCCAGTCCCTTTCCCTGACCCAGCCTCTCTATCCCTGACCCAGCCCAGTCTCTGTCCCTGACCCAGCCCAGTCTCTGTTCCTTACCCAGCCCAGTCTCTGTCCCTGACCCAGCCCAGTCTCTGTCCCTGACCCAGCCTCTCTGTCCCTGGCCCAGTCTCTCTGTCCCTGACCCAGCCCAGCCTCTCTGTCCCTGACCCAGCCCAGTCTATGTCCCTGACCCAGCCTCTCTATCCCTGACCCAGCTCAGTCTCTGTCCCTGACCCAGGCAAGTCTCTGTCCCTGACCCAGCCCAGTCTCTGTCCCTGACCCAGCCTCTCTGTACCTGGCCCAGAATCTCTGTCCCTGACCCAGCCCAGTCTCTATGTCCCTGACCCAGCCCTTCTGTCCCTGACCCAGCCCAGTCTCTGTCCCTGACCCAGCCCAATATCTGTCCCTGACCCAGCCTCTCTGTCCCTGACCCAGCATCTCTGTCCCTGACCCAGCCTCTCTGTCCCTGACCCAGCCTCTCTGTCCCTGAACCAGTCTCTCTGTCCGTGACCCAGCCCCGTCTCTGTCCCTGACCCTGCCCAGTCTCTCTGTCCCTGACCCAGCCCAGTCTCTGTCCCTGACCCAGCCCAGTCCCTGTCCCTGACCCAGCCCAGTCTCTGTCCCTGACCCAGCCTCTCTGTCCCTGGCCCAGTCTCTCTGTCCCTGAAAGAGCCCAGTCTCTATGTCCATGACCCAGCCCAGTCTCTCTGTCCCTGACCCAGCCCAGTCTCTGTCCCTGACCCAGCCTCTCTATCCCTGACCCAGCCCAGGCTCTGTCCCTGACCCAGCCCAGTCTCTGTCCCTGACCCAGCCTCTCTGTCCCTGGCCCAGTCTCTCTGTCCCTGACCCAGCCCAGTCTCTCTGTCCCTGACACAGCCCAGTCTCTCTGTCCCTGACACAGCCCAGTCTCTCTTTTCCTGACACAGCCCAGTCTCTCTGTCCCTGACCCAGCCCAGTCTCTCTGTCCCTGACCCAGCCCAGTCTCTCTGTCCCTGACCCAGCCCAGTCTCTCTGTCCCTGACCCAGCCCGGTCTCTGTCCCTGACCCAGCCAAGTCTCTGTCCCTGACCCAGCCTCTCTGTCCCTGATCCAGCCCAGCCTCTCTGTCCCTGACCCAGCCCAGTCCCTCTGTCCCTGACCCAGCCCAGTCTCTCTGTCCCTGACCCAGCCCAGTCTCTCTGTCCCTGACCCAGCCGAGTCTCTCTGTCCCTGACCCAGCCCAGTCTCCCTGTCCCTGACCCAGCCCAGTCTCTCTGTCTCTGACCCAGCCCAGTCTCTCTGTCCCTGACCCTGCCCAGTCTCTCTGTCCCTGACCCAGCCCAGTCTCTGTCCCTGACCCAGCCCAGTCTCTGTCCCTGACCCAGCCTCTCTGTCCCTGGCCCTGTCTCTCTGTCCCTGACCCAGCCCAGTCTCTCTATCCCTGACCCAGCCCTTCTGTCCTTGACCCAGCCCAGTCTCTCTGTCCATGACCCAGCCCAGTCTCTCTGTCCCTGACCCAGCCAAGTCCCTGTCCCTGAACCAGCTTCTCTATCCCTGACCCAGCCCAGTCTCTGTCCCTGACCCAGCCCAGTCTCTGTCCCTGACCCAGCCCAGTCTCTGTCCCTGACCCAGCCTCTCTGTCCCTGACCCAGCCCAGTCCCTTTCCCTGACCCAGCCTCTCTATCCCTGACCCAGCCCAGTCTCTGTCCCTGACCCAGCCCAGTCTCTGTTCCTTACCCAGCCCAGTCTCTGTCCCTGACCCAGCCCAGTCTCTGTCCCTGACCCAGCCTCTCTGTCCCTGGCCCAGTCTCTCTGTCCCTGACCCAGCCCAGCCTCTCTGTCCCTGACCCAGCCCAGTCTATGTCCCTGACCCAGCCTCTCTATCCCTGACCCAGCTCAGTCTCTGTCCCTGACCCAGGCAAGTCTCTGTCCCTGACCCAGCCCAGTCTCTGTCCCTGACCCAGCCTCTCTGTACCTGGCCCAGAATCTCTCTCCCTGACCCAGCCCAGTCTCTATGTCCCTGACCCAGCCCTTCTGTCCCTGACCCAGCCCAGTCTCTCTGTCCCTGACCCAGCCCAGTCTCTCTGTCCCTAACACAGCACAGTCTCTCTGTCCCTGGCACAGCACCGTCTCTCTGTCCCTGGCACAGCCCAGTCTCTCTGTCCCTGACCCAGCCCAGTCTCTCTGTTCCTGACCCAGCCCAGTCTCTCTGTCCCTGACCCATCCCAGTCTCTGTCCCTGACCCAGCCGAGTCTCTGTCCCTAACCCAGCCCAGTCTTTGTCCCTGACCCAGCTTCTCTGTCCCTGACCCAGCATCTCTGTCCCTGACCCAGCATCTCTGTCCCTGACCCAGCCTCTCTGTCCCTGACCCAGCCTAGTCTCTCTGTCCCTGACCCAGCCCAGTCTCTCTGTCCCTGACCTAGCCCAGTCTCTGTCCCTGACCCAGCCTCACTGTCCCTGAACCAGCCCAGCCTCTCTGTCCTGACCAAGCCCAGTCTCTCTGTCCCTGACCCAGCCCAGTCTCTCTGTCCCTGACCCAGCCCAGTCTCTCTGTCCCTGACCCAGCCCAGTCTCTGTCCCTGACCCAGCCCAGTCTCTCTATCCTGACCCAGCCAAGTCTCTGTCCCCGACCAAGCCTCTCTATCCCTGACCCAGCCTATCTGTCCCTGACCCAGTCTCTCTGTCCCTGACCCAGCCCAGTCTCTGTCACTGACTCAGCCTCTCTGTCCCTGACCCAGCTTCTCTGTCCCTGACCCAGCCTCTCTGTCCCTGACCCAGTCTCTCTGTCCCTGACCCAGCCCAGTCTCTGTCCATGACCCAGCCTCTCTGTCCCCGACCAAGCCTCTCTGTCCCTGACCCAGTCTCTCTGTCCCTGATCCAGCCCAGCCTCTCTGTCCCTGACCCAGCCCAGTCTCTCTGTCCCTGACCCAGCCCAGTCTCTGTCCCTGACCCAGCCCAGTCTCTGTTCCTTACCCAGCCCAGTCTCTGTCCCTGACTCAGCCCAGTCTCTGTCCCTGACCCAGCCTCTCTGTCCCTGGCCCAGTCTCTCTGTCCCTGACCCAGCCCAGTCTATGTCCCTGACCCAGCCTCTCTATCCCTGACCCAGCTCAGTCTCTGTCCCTGACCCAGGCAAGTCTCTGTCCCTGACCCAGCCCAGTCTCTGTCCCTGACCCAGCCTCTCTGTACCTGGCCCAGAATCTCTCTCCCTGACCCAGCCCAGTCTCTATGTCCCTGACCCAGCCCTTCTGTCCCTGACCCAGCCCAGTCTCTCTGTCCCTGACCCAGCCCAGTCTCTCTGTCCCTAACACAGCACAGTCTCTCTGTCCCTGGCACAGCACCGTCTCTCTGTCCCTGGCACAGCCCAGTCTCTCTGTCCCTGACCCAGCCCAGTCTCTCTGTCCCTGACCCATACCAGTCTCTGTCCCTGACCCAGCCGAGTCTCTGTCCCTAACCCAGCCCAGTCTTTGTCCCTGACCCAGCCTCTCTGTCCCTGACCCAGCATCTCTGTCCCTGACCCAGCATCTCTGTCCCTGACCCAGCCTCTCTGTCCCTGACCCAGCCTAGTCTCTCTGTCCCTGACCCAGCCCAGTCTCTCTGTCCCTGACCTAGCCCAGTCTCTGTCCCTGACCCAGCCTCACTGTCCCTGAACCAGCCCAGCCTCTCTGTCCTGACCAAGCCCAGTCTCTCTGTCCCTGACCCAGCCCAGTCTCTCTGTCCCTGACCCAGCCCAGTCTCTCTGTCCCTGACCCAGCCCAGTCTCTTTCCCTGACCCAGCCCAGTCTCTCTATCCTGACCGAGCCAAGTCTCTGTCCCCGACCAAGCCTCTCTATCCCTGACCCAGCCTCTCTGTCCCTGACCCAGTCTCTCTGTCCCTGACCCAGCCCAGTCTCTGTCACTGACTCAGCCTCTCTGTCCCTGACCCAGCTTCTCTGTCCCTGACCCAGCCTCTCTGTCCCTGACCCAGTCTCTCTGTCCCTGACCCAGCCCAGTCTCTGTCCCTGACCCAGCCTCTCTGTCCCTGACCAAGCCTCTCTGTCCCTGACCCAGTCTCTCTGTCCCTGATCCAGCCCAGCCTCTCTGTCCCTGACCCAGCCCAGTCTCTCTGTCCCTGACCCAGCCCAGTCTCTCTGTCCCTGACCCAGCCCAGTCTCTCTGTCCCTGACCCAGCCCAGTCTCTCTGCCTCTGACCCAGCCCAGTCTCTCTGTCCCTGACCCAGCCCAGTCTGTGTCCCTGACCCAGCCCGGTCTCAGTCCCTGACCCAGCCAAGTCTCTGTCCCTGACCCAGCCTCTCTATCCCTGACACAGCCCAGTCTCTCTGTCCCTGACACAGCCCAGTCTCTCTGTCCCTGACCCAGCCCAGTCTCTCTGTCCCTGACCCAGCCTCTCTGTCCCTGACCCAGTCTCGCTGTCCCTGATCCAGCCCAGCCTCTCTGTCCCTGACCCAGCCCAGTCTCTCTGTCCCTGACCCAGCCCAGTCTCTCTGTCCCTGACCCAGCCCCGTCTCTCTGTCCCTGAACCTGCCCAGTCTCTCTGTCTCTGACCCAGCCCAGTCTCTCTGTCCCTGACCCAGCCCAGTCTCTCTGTCCCTGACCCTGCCCAGTCTCTCTGTCTCTGACCCAGCCCAGTCTCTCTGTCCCTGACCCAGCCCAGTCTCTCTGTCCCTGACCCAGCCCAGTCTCTGTCCCTGACCCAGCCCAGTATCTGTCCCTGACCCAGCCTCTCTGTCCCTGACCCAGCATCTCTGTCCCTGACCCAGCCTCTCTGTCCCTGACCCAGCCTCTCTGTCCCTGACCCAGCCTCTCTGTCCCTGAACCAGTCTCTCTGTCCGTGACCCAGCCCCGTCTCTGTCCCTGACCCTGCCCAGTCTCTCTGTCTCTGACCCAGCCCAGTCTCTCTGTCCCTGACCCAGCCCAGTCTCTCTGTCCCTGACCCAGCCCAGTCTCTGTCCCTGACCCAGCCCAGTATCTGTCCCTGACCCAGCCTCTCTGTCCCTGACCCAGCATCTCTGTCCCTGACCCAGCCTCTCTGTCCCTGACCCAAACTCTCTGTCCCTGACCCAGCCCAGTCTCTCTGTCCCTGACCCAGCCCAGTCTATCTGTCCCTGACCCAGCCCAGTCTCTCTGTCCCTGACCCAGCCCAGTCTCTCTGTCCCTGACCCAGCCCAGTCTCTCTGTCCCTGACCCAGCCTCTCTATCCCTGACCCAGCCTCTCTGTCCCTGACCCAGTCTCTCTGTCCCTGACCCAGCCCAGTCTCTGTCCCTGACCCAGCTTCTCTGTCCCTGACCCAGCTTCTCTGTCCCTGACCCATTCTCTCTGTCCCTGACCCAGTCTCTCTGTCCCTGACCCAGCCCAGTCTCTGTCCCTGACCCAACCTCTCTGTCCCTGACCCAGCCTCTCTGTCCCTGACCCAGCCTCTCTGTTCCTGAACCAGTCTCTCTGTCCGTGACCCAGCCCCGTCTCTGTCCCTGACCCTATCCAGTCTCTCTGTCCCTGACCCAGCCCAGTCTCTGTCCCTGACCCAGCCCAGTCCCTGTCCCTGACCCAGCCCAGTCTCTGTCCCTGACCAAGCCTCTCTGTCCCTGGCCCAGTCTATCTGTCCCTGACCGAGCCCAGTCTCTATGTCCATGACCCAGCCCAGTCTCTCTGTCTCTGACCCAGCCCAGTCTCTCTGTCCCTGACCCAGCCCAGTCTCTCTGTCCCTGACCCAGCCCAGTCTCTGTCCCTGACCCAGCCCAGTCTATCTGTCCCTGACCCAGCCCAGTCTCTCTGTCCCTGACCCAGCCCAGTCTCTCTGTCCCTGACCCAGCCCAGTCTCTCTGTCCCTGACCCAGCCTCTCTATCCCTGACCCAGCCTCTCTGTCCCTGACCCAGTCTCTCTGTCCCTGACCCAGCCCAAGCTCTGTCCCTGACCCAGCCTCTCTGTCCCTGACCCAGCTTCTCTGTCCCTGACCCAGCCTCTCTGTCCCTGACCCAGTCTCTCTGTCCCTGACCCAGCCCAGTCTCTGTCCCTGACCCAGCCTCTCTGTCCCTGACCCAGCCTCTCTGTCCCTGACCCAGTCTCTCTGTCCCTGAACCAGTCTCTCTGTCTGTGACCCAGCCCCGTCTCTGTCCCTGACCCTGCCCAGTCTCTCTGTCCCTGACCCAGCCCAGTCTCTGTCCCTGACCCAGCCCAGTCCCTGTCCCTGACCCAGCCCAGTCTCTGTCCCTGACCCAGCCTCTCTGTCCCTGGCCCAGTCTATCTGTCCCTGACCGAGCCCAGTCTCTATGTCCATGACCCAGCCCAGTCTCTCTGTCCCTGACCCAGCCCAGTCTCTGTCCCTGACCCAGCCTCTCTATCCCTGACCCAGCCCAGGCTCTGTCCCTGACCCAGCCCAGTCTCTGTCCCTGACCCAGCCTCTCTGTCCCTGGCCCAGTCTCTCTGTCCCTGACCCAGCCCAGTCTCTCTGTCCCTGACACAGCCCAGTCTCTCTGTCCCTGACACAGCCCAGTCTCTCTGTCCCTGACACAGCCCAGTCTCTCTGTCCCTGACCCAGCTTCTCTGTCCCTGACCCAGCCTCTCTGTCCCTGACCCAGTCTCTCTGTCCCTGACCCAGCCTAGTCTCTCTGTCCCTGACCCAGCATCTCTGTCCCTGACCCAGCATCTCTGTCCCTGACCCAGCCTCTCTGTCCCTGACCCAGCCTAGTCTCTCTGTCCCTGACCCAGCCCAGTCTCTGTCCCTGACCCAGCCTCTCTGTCCCTGGCCCTGTCTCTCTGTCCCTGACCCAGCCCAGTCTCTCTGTCCCTGACCCAGCCCTTCTGTCCTTGACCCAGCCCAGTCTCTCTGTCCATGACCCAGCCCAGTCTCTCTGTCCCTGACCCAGCCAAGTCCCTGTCCCTGAACCAGCTTCTCTATCCCTGACCCAGCCCAGTCTCTGTCCCTGACCCAGCCCAGTCTCTCCCTGACCCAGCCCAGTCTCTGTCCCTGACCCAGCCTCTCTGTCCCTGACCCAGCCCAGTCCCTTTCCCTGACCCAGCCTCTCTATCCCTGACCCAGCCCAGTCTCTGTCCCTGACCCTGCCCAGTCTCTGTTCCTTACCCAGCCCAGTCTCTGTCCCTGACCCAGCCCAGTCTCTGTCCCTGACCCAGCCTCTCTGTCCCTGGCCCAGTCTCTCTGTCCCTGACCCAGCCCAGCCTCTCTGTCCCTGACCCAGCCCAGTCTATGTCCCTGACCCAGCCTCTCTATCCCTGACCCAGCTCAGTCTCTGTCCCTGACCCAGGCAAGTCTCTGTCCCTGACCCAGCCCAGTCTCTGTCCCTGACCCAGCCTCTCTGTACCTGGCCCAGAATCTCTCTCCCTGACCCAGCCCAGTCTCTATGTCCCTGACCCAGCCCTTCTGTCCCTGACCCAGCCCAGTCTCTCTGTCCCTGACCCAGCCCAGTCTCTCTGTCCCTAACACAGCACAGTCTCTCTGTCCCTGGCACAGCACCGTCTCTCTGTCCCTGGCACAGCCCAGTCTCTCTGTCCCTGACCCAGCCCAGTCTCTCTGTTCCTGACCCAGCCCAGTCTCGCTGTCCCTGACCCATCCCAGTCTCTGTCCCTGACCCAGCCGAGTCTCTGTCCCTAACCCAGCCCAGTCTTTGTCCCTGACCCAGCCTCTCTGTCCCTGACCCAGCATCTCTGTCCCTGACCCAGCATCTCTGACCCTGACCCAGCCTCTCTGTCCCTGACCCAGCCTAGTCTCTCTGTCCCTGACCCAGCCCAGTCTCTCTGTCCCTGACCTAGCCCAGTCTCTGTCCCTGACCCAGCCTCACTGTCCCTGAACCAGCCCAGCCTCTCTGTCCTGACCAAGCCCAGTCTCTCTGTCCCTGACCCAGCCCAGTCTCTGTCCCTGACCCAGCCCAGTCTCTCTATCCTGACCCAGCCAAGTCTCTGTCCCCGACCAAGCCTCTCTATCCCTGACCCAGCCTCTCTGTCCCTGAACCAGTCTCTCTGTCCCTGATCCAGCCCAGCCTCTCTGTCCCTGACCCAGCCCAGTCTCTCTGTCCCTGACCCAGCCTCTCTATCCCTGACCCAGCCTCTCTGTCCCTGACCCAGTCTATCTGTCCCTGACCCAGCCCAGTCTCTGTCACTGACTCAGCCTCTCTGTCCCTGACCCAGCTTCTCTGTCCCTGACCCAGCCTCTCTGTCCCTGACCCAGTCTCTCTGTCCCTGACCCAGTCTCTCTGTCCCTGATCCAGCCCAGCCTCTCTGTCCCTGACCCAGCCCAGTCTCTATGTCCCTGACCCAGCCCAGTCTCTCTGTCCCTGACCAGCCCAGTCTCTCTGTCCCTGACCCAGCCCAGTCTCTCTGTCCCTGACCTAGCCCAGTCTCTGTCCCTGACCCAGCCTCACTGTCCCTGAACCAGCCCAGCCTCTCTGTCCTGACCAAGCCCAGTCTCTCTGTCCCTGACCCAGCCCAGTCTCTGTCCCTGACCCAGCCCAGTCTCTCTATCCTGACCCAGCCAAGTCTCTGTCCCCGACCAAGCCTCTCTATCCCTGACCCAGCCTCTCTGTCCCTGAACCAGTCTCTCTGTCCCTGATCCAGCCCAGCCTCTCTGTCCCTGACCCAGCCCAGTCTCTCTGTCCCTGACCCAGCCTCTCTATCCCTGACCCAGCCTCTCTGTCCCTGACCCAGTCTATCTGTCCCTGACCCAGCCCAGTCTCTGTCACTGACTCAGCCTCTCTGTCCCTGACCCAGCTTCTCTGTCCCTGACCCAGCCTCTCTGTCCCTGACCCAGTCTCTCTGTCCCTGACCCAGTCTCTCTGTCCCTGATCCAGCCCAGCCTCTCTGTCCCTGACCCAGCCCAGTCTCTATGTCCCTGACCAAGCCCAGTCT
This sequence comes from Oncorhynchus mykiss, assembly GCF_057628025.1. Taxonomy (NCBI): domain Eukaryota; kingdom Metazoa; phylum Chordata; class Actinopteri; order Salmoniformes; family Salmonidae; genus Oncorhynchus; species Oncorhynchus mykiss. Next base: position 2,804,941 of record NC_143046.1, on the reverse strand, counting down.
CTCTGTCCCTGACCAGCCCAGTCTCTCTGTCCCTGACCCAGCCCAGTCTCTCTGTCCCTGACACAGCCCAGTCTCTCTGTCCCTAACACAGCCCAGTCTCTCTGTCCCTGACCCAGCCCAGTCTCTCTGTCCCTGACCCAGCCCAGTCTCTCTGTCCCTGACCCTGCCCAGTCTCTCTGTCCCTGACCCAGCCCAGTCTCTGTCCCTGACCCAGCCAAGTCTCTGTCCCTGACCCAGCCAAGTCTCTGTCCCTGACCCATCCCAGTCTCTGTCCCTGACCCAGCCTCCCTGTCCCTGACCCAGCCTCTCTGTCCCTGACCCAGTCTCGCTGTCCCTGATCCAGCCCAGTCTCTCTGTCCCTGACCCATCCCAGTCTCTGTCCCTGACCCAGCCTCTCTGTCCCTGACCCAGCCTCTCTGTCCCTGACCCAGTCTCGCTGTCCCTGATCCAGCCCAGCCTCTCTGTCCCTGACCCAGCCCAGTCTCTCTGTCCCTGACCCAGCCCAGTCTCTCTGTCCCTGACCCAGCCCCGTCTCTCTGTCCCTGAACCTGCCCAGTCTCTCTGTCTCTGACCCAGCCCAGTCTCTCTGTCCCTGACCCAGCCCAGTCTCTCTGTCCCTGACCCTGCCCAATCTCTCTGTCTCTGACCCAGCCTTGTCTCTCTGTCCCTGACCCAGCCCAGTCTCTCTGTCCCTGACCCAGCCCAGTCTCTGTCCCTGACCCAGCCCAGTATCTGTCCCTGACCCAGCCTCTCTGTCCCTGACCCAGCATCTCTGTCCCTGACCCAGCCTCTCTGTCCCTGACCCAGCCTCTCTGTCCCTGACCCAGCCCAGTCTCTCTGTCCCTGACCCAGCCCAGTCTCTCTGTCCCTGACCCAGCCCAGTCTCTCTGTCCCTGACCCAGCCTCTCTATCCCTGACCCAGCCTCTCTGTCCCTGACCCAGTCTCTCTGTCCCTGACCCAGCCCAGTCTCTGTCCCTGACCCAGCCTCTCTGTCCCTGACCCAGCATCTCTGTCCCTGACCCAGCCTCTCTGTCCCTGACCCAGCCTCTCTGTCCCTGACCCAGCCCAGTCTCTCTGTCCCTGACCCAGCCCAGTCTATCTGTCCCTGACCCAGCCCAGTCTCTCTGTCCCTGACCCAGCCCAGTCTCTCTGTCCCTTACCCAGCCCAGTCTCTCTGTCCCTGACCCAGCCTCTCTATCCCTGACCCAGCCTCTCTGTCCCTGACCCAGTCTCTCTGTCCCTGACCCAGCCCAGTCTCTGTCCCTGACCCAGCCTCTCTGTCCCTGACCCAGCCTCTCTGTCCCTGACCCAGCCTCTCTGTCCCTGAACCAGTCTCTCTGTCCGTGACCCAGCCCCGTCTCTGTCCCTGACCCTGCCCAGTCTCTCTGTCCCTGACCCAGCCCAGTCTCTGTCCCTGACCCAGCCCAGTCCCTGTCCCTGACCCAGCCCAGTCTCTGTCCCTGACCCAGCCTCTCTGTCCATGACCCAGCCCAGTCTCTCTGTCCCTGACCCAGCCCAGTCTCTGTCCCTGACCCAGCCTCTCTATCCCTGACCCTGCCCAGGCTCTGTCCCTGACCCAGCCCAGTCTCTGTCCCTGACCCAGCCTCTCTGTCCCTGGCCCAGTCTCTCTGTCCCTGACCCAGCCCAGTCTCTCTGTCCCTGACACAGCCCAGTCTCTCTGTCCCTGACACAGCCCAGTCTCTCTGTCCCTGACACAGCCCAGTCTCTCTGTCCCTGACCCAGCCCAGTCTCTCTGTCCCTGACCCAGCCCAGTCTCTCTGTCCCTGACCCAGCCCAGTCTCTCTGTCCCTGACCCAGCCAGGTATCTGTCCCTGACCCAGCCAAGTCTCTGTCCCTGACCCAGCCTCTCTATCCCTGACCCAGCCCAGTCTCTGTCCCTTACCCATCCCAGTCTCTGTCCCTGACCCCGCCCAGTCTCTGTCCCTGACCCAGCCTCTCTGTCCCTGACCCGGTCTCTCTGTCCCTGATCCAGCCCAGCCTCTCTGTCCCTGTCCCAGCCCAGTCCCTCTGTCCCTGACCCAGCCCAGTCTCTCTGTCCCTGACCCAGCCGAGTCTCTCTGTCCCTGACCCAGCCCAGTCTCCCTGTCCCTGACCCAGCCCAGTCTCTCTGTCTCTGACCCAGCCCAGTCTCTCTGTCCCTGACCCTGCCCAGTCTCTCTGTCCCTGACCCAGCCCAGTCTCTGTCCCTGACCCAGCCCAGTCTCTGTCCCTGACCCAGTCTCTCTGTCCCTGACCCAGCCGAGTCTCTCTGTCCCTGACCCAGCCCAGTCTCCCTGTCCCTGACCCAGCCCAGTCTCTCTGTCTCTGACCCAGCCCAGTCTCTCTGTCCCTGACCCAGCCCAGTCTCTCTGTCCCTGACCCAGCCCTTCTGTCCCTGACCCAGCCCAGTCTCTCTGTCCATGACCCAGCCCAGTCTCTCTGTCCCTGACCCAGCCCAGTCCCTGTCCCTGAACCAGCCTCTCTATCCCTGACCCAGCCCAGTCTCTGTCCCTGACCCAGCCCAGTCTCTGTCCCTGACCCAGCCCAGTCTCTGTCCCTGACCCAGCCTCTCTGTCCCTGACCCAGCCCAGTCCCTTTCCCTGACCCAGCCTCTCTATCCCTGACCCAGCCCAGTCTCTGTTTCTTACCCAGCCCATTCTCTTTCCCTGACCCAGCCCAGTCTCTGTCCCTGACCCAGCCTCTCTGTCCCTGGCCCAGTCTCTCTGTCCCTGACCCAGCCCAGCCTCTCTGTCCCTGACCCAGCCCAGTCTCTGTCCCTGACCCAGCCTCTCTATCCCTGACCCAGCTCAGTCTCTGTCCCTGACCCAGGCCAGACTCTGTCCCTGACCCAGCCCAGTCTCTGTCCCTGACCCAGCCTCTCTGTACCTGGCCCAGTCTCTCTGTCCCTGACCCAGCCCAGTCTCTATGTCCCTGACCCAGCCCTTCTGTCCCTGACCCAGCCCAGTCTCTCTGTCCCTGACCCAGCCCAGTCTCTCTGTCCCTAACACAGCACAGTCTCTCTGTCCCTGGCACAGCACCGTCTCTCTGTCCCTGGCACAGCCCAGTCTCTCTGTCCCTGACCCAGCCCAGTCTCTCTGTCCCTGACCCAGCCCAGTCTCTCTGTCCCTGACCCAGCCCAGTCTCCCTGTCCCTGACCCAGCCCAGTCTCTCTGTCTCTGACCCAGCCCAGTCTCTCTGTCCCTGACCCTGCCCAGTATCTCTGTCCCTGACCCAGCCCAGTCTCTGTCCCTGACCCAGCCTCTCTCTCCCTGACCCAGCCCAGTCTCTGTCCCTGACCCAGCCCAGTCTCTGTCCCTGACCCATCCTCTCTGTCCCGTGCCCAGCCCTTCTGTCCCTGACCCAGCCCAGTCTCTCTGTCCATGACCCAGCCCAGTCTCTCTGTCCCTGACCCAGCCCAGTCCCTTTCCCTGACCCATCCTCTCTATCCCTGACCCAGCCCAGTCTCTGTCCCTGACCCAGCCCAGTCTCTGTTCCTTACCCAGCCCAGTCTCTGTCCCTGACCCAGCCTCTCTGTCCCTGGCCCAGTCTCTCTGTCCCTGACCCAGCCCAGCCTCTCTGTCCCTGACCCAGCCCAGTCTCTCTGTCCCTGACCCAGCCGAGTCTCTCTGTCCCTGACCCAGCCCAGTCTACCTGTCCCTGACCCAGCCCAGTCTCTCTGTCTCTGACCCAGCCCAGTCTCTCTGTCCCTGACCCTGCCCAGTCTCTCTGTCCCTGACCCAGCCAAGTATCTGTCCCTGACCCAGCCTCTCTATCCCTGACCCAGCTCAGTCTCTGTCCCTGACCCAGGCCAGTCTCTGTCCCTGACCCAGCCCAGTCTCTGTCCCTGACCCAGCCTCTCTGTACCTGGCCCAGTCTCTCTGTCCCTGACCCAGCCCAGTATCTATGTCCCTGACCCAGCCCTTCTGTCCCTGACCCAGCCCAGTCTCTCTGTCCCTGACCCAGCCCAGTCTCTCTGTCCCTGACCCATCCCAGTCTCTGTCCCTGACCCAGCCTCTCTGTCCCTGACCCAGTCTCTCTGTCCCTGATCCAGCCCAGCCTCTCTTTCCCTGACCCAGCCTAGCCTCTCTGTCCCTTACCCAGCCCAGTCTCTCTGTCCCTGACCCAGCCCAGTCTCTCTGTCCCTGTACCAGCCCTTCTGTCCCTGACCCAGCCCAGTCTCTCTGTCCCTGACCCAGCCCAGTCTCTATGTCCCTGACCCAGCCCAGTCTCTGTCCCTGACCCAGCCTCTCTATCCCTGACCCAGCCTCTCTATCCCTGACCCAGACTCTCTGTCCCCGACACAGCACAGTCTCTCTGTCCCTGACCCAGCCCAGTCTCTCTGTCCCTGCCCCAGTCTCTCTGTCCCTGACCCAGCACAGTCTCTCTGTCCCTGACCCAGTCCAGTCGCTCTGTCCCTGACCCAGCCCAGTCTCTCTATTCCTGACCCAGCCTCTCTGTCCCTGACCCAGTCTCTCTGTCCCTGACCCAGCCCAATCTCTGTCCCTGACCCAGCCTCTCTGTCCCTGACCCAGCCTCTCTGTCCCTGACCCAGCCCAGTCTCTCTGTCCCTGACCCAGCCCAGCCTCTCTCCCTGACCCAGCCCAGTCTCTCTGTCCCTGACCCAGCCCAGTCTCTCTGTCCCTGACCCAGCCTCTCTGTCCCTGACCCAGTCTCTCTGTCCCTGATCCTGCCCAGCCTCTCTGTCCCTGACCCAGCCCAGCCTCTCTGTCCCTGACCCAGCCCAGTCTCTCTGTCCCTGACCCAGCCCAGTCTCTGTCCCTGACCCAGCCCAGTCTCTCTGTCTCTGTCCCAGCCCAGTCTCTCTGTCCCTGACCCTGCCCAGCCTCTCTATCCCTGACCCAGCCCAGTCTCTGTCCCTGACCCAGCCCAGTCTCTGTCCCTGACCCAGCCTCTCTGTCCCTGACCCAGCCTCTCTGTCCCTGATCCAGCCTCTCTGTCCCTGACCCACCCCAGTCTCTGTCCCTGACCCAGCCCAGCCTCTATGTCCCTGACCCAGCCCAGTCTCTCTGTCCCTGACCCAGCCCAGTCTCTCTATCCCTGACCCAGCCCAGTCTCTCTGTCCCTGACCCAGCCCAGTCTCTCTGACCCTGACCCAGCCCAGTCTCTCTGTCCCTGACCCAGCCCAGTCTCTGTCCCTGACCCAGCCTCTCTATCCCAGACCCAGCCCAGTCTCTGTCCCAGACCCAGCCCAGTCTCTGTCCCTGACCCAGCCCAGTCTCTGTCCCTGACCCAGCCTCTCTGTCGCTGGCCCAGTCTCTCTGTCCCTGACCCAGCCCAGTCTCTCTGTCCCTGACCAAGCCCTTCTGTCCCTGACCCAGCCCAGTATCTCTGTCCCTGACCCAGCCCAGTCTCTCTGTCCCTGACCAAGCCCAGTCTCTGTCCCTGACCCAGCCCAGTCTCTCTGTCCCTGACCCAGCCCAGTCTCTCTGCCTGACTCAGCCCAGTCTCTCTGTCCCTGACCCAGCCAGTCTCTCTGTCCCTGACCCAGCCCAGTCTCTCTGTCACTGACCCAGCCCAGTCTCTCTGTCCCTGACCCAGCCCAGTCTCTGTCCCTGACCCAGCCTCTCTATCCCAGACCCAGCCCAGTCTCTGTCCCAGACCCAGCCCAGTCTCTGTCCCTGACCCAGCCCAGTCTCTGTCCCTGACCCAGCCTCTCTGTCCCTGGACCAGTCTCTCTGTCCCTGACCCAGCCCAGTCTCTCTGTCCCTGACCCAGCCCAGTGTCTCTGTCCCTGACCCAGCCCTTCTGTCCCTGACCCAGCCCAGTATCTCTGTCCCTGACCCAGCCCAGTCTCTCTGTCCCTAACCAAGCCCAGTCTCTGTCCCTGACCCAGCCCAGTCTCTCTGTCCCTGACCCAGCCCAGTCTCTGTCCCTGACCCTGCCCAGTCTCTCTGTCCCTGACCCTGCCCAGTCTCTCTGTCCCTGACCGAGCACAGTCTCTCTGTCCCTGACCCAGCCCAGTCTCTGTCCCTGACCCAGCCCAGTCTCTGTCCCTGACCCAGCCCAGACTCTCTGTCCCTGACCCAGCCCAGTCTCTATGTCCCTGACCCAGCCCTTCTGTCCCTGACACAGCCCAGTCTCTCTGTCCCTGACCCAGCCCAGTCTCTCTGTCCCTGACCCAGCCCAGTCTCTCTGTCCCTGCCCCAGTCTCTCTGTCCCTGACCCAGCACAGTCTCTCTGTCCCTGACCCAGCCCAGTCGCTCTGTCCCTGACCCAGCCCAGTCTCTCTATTCCTGACCCAGCCTCTCTGTCCCTGACCCAGTCTCTCTGTCCCTGACCCAGCCCAATCTCTGTCCCTGACCCAGCCTCTCTGTCCCTGACCCAGCCTCTCTGTCCCTGACCCAGCCCAGTCTCTCTGTCCCTGACCCAGCCCAGCCTCTCTCCCTGACCCAGCCCAGTCTCTCTGTCCCTGACCCAGCCCAGTCTCTCTGTCCCTGACCCAGCCTCTCTGTCCCTGACCCAGTCTCTCTGTCCCTGATCCTGCCCAGCCTCTCTGTCCCTGACCCAGCCCAGCCTCTCTGTCCCTGACCCAGCCCAGTCTCTCTGTCCCTGACCCAGCCCAGTCTCTGTCCCTGACCCAGCCCAGTCTCTCTGTCTCTGTCCCAGCCCAGTCTCTCTGTCCCTGACCCTGCCCAGCCTCTCTATCCCTGACCCAGCCCAGTCTCTGTCCCTGACCCAGCCCAGTCTCTGTCCCTGACCCAGCCTCTCTGTCCCTGACCCAGCCTCTCTGTCCCTGATCCAGCCTCTCTGTCCCTGACCCACCCCAGTCTCTGTCCCTGACCCAGCCCAGCCTCTATGTCCCTGACCCAGCCCAGTCTCTCTGTCCCTGACCCAGCCCAGTCTCTCTATCCCTGACCCAGCCCAGTCTCTCTGTCCCTGACCCAGCCCAGTCTCTCTGACCCTGACCCAGCCCAGTCTCTCTGTCCCTGACCCAGCCCAGTCTCTCTGTCCCTGAACAGCCCAGTCGCTCTGTCCCTGACCCAGCCCAGTCTCTCTGTCCCTGACCCAGCCCAGTCTCTGTCCCTGACCCAGCCTCTCTATCCCAGACCCAGCCCAGTCTCTGTCCCAGACCCAGCCCAGTCTCTGTCCCTGACCCAGCCCAGTCTCTGTCCCTGACCCAGCCTCTCTGTCGCTGGCCCAGTCTCTCTGTCCCTGACCCAGCCCAGTCTCTCTGTCCCTGACCAAGCCCTTCTGTCCCTGACCCAGCCCAGTATCTCTGTCCCTGACCCAGCCCAGTCTCTCTGTCCCTGACCAAGCCCAGTCTCTGTCCCTGACCCAGCCCAGTCTCTCTGTCCCTGACCCAGCCCAGTCTCTCTGCCTGACTCAGCCCAGTCTCTCTGTCCCTGACCCAGCCAGTCTCTCTGTCCCTGACCCAGCCCAGTCTCTCTGTCACTGACCCAGCCCAGTCTCTCTGTCCCTGACCCAGCCCAGTCTCTGTCCCTGACCCAGCCTCTCTATCCCAGACCCAGCCCAGTCTCTGTCCCAGACCCAGCCCAGTCTCTGTCCCTGACCCAGCCCAGTCTCTGTCCCTGACCCAGCCTCTCTGTCCCTGGACCAGTCTCTCTGTCCCTTACCCAGCCCAGTCTCTCTGTCCCTGACCCAGCCCAGTGTCTCTGTCCCTGACCCAGCCCTTCTGTCCCTGACCCATTCCAGTATCTCTGTCCCTGACCCAGCCCAGTCTCTCTGTCCCTAACCAAGCCCAGTCTCTGTCCCTGACCCAGCCCAGTCTCTCTGTCCCTGACCCAGCCCAGTCTCTGTCCCTGACCCTGCCCAGTCTCTCTGTCCCTGACCCTGCCCAGTCTCTCTGTCCCTGACCGAGCACAGTCTCTCTGTCCCTGACCCAGCCCAGTCTCTGTCCCTGACCCAGCCCAGTCTCTGTCCCTGACCCAGCCCAGACTCTCTGTCCCTGACCCAGCCCAGTCTCTATGTCCCTGACCCAGCCCTTCTGTCCCTGACACAGCCCAGTCTCTCTTTCCCTGACCCAGCCCAGTCTCTCTGTCCCTGACCCAGCCCAGTCTCTCTGTCCCTGACCCAGCCCATTCTCTGTCCCTGACCCAGCCTCTCTATCCCAGACGCAGCCCAGTCTCTGTCCCTGACCCAGCCCAGTCTCTGTCCCTGACGCAGCCTCTCTGTCCCTGGCCCTGTCTCTCTGTCCCTGACCCAGCCCAGTCTCTCTGTCCCTGACCCAGCCCAGTCTCTATGTCCCTGACCCAGCCCTTCTGTCCCTGACCCAGCCCAGTATCTCTGTCCCTGACCCAGCCCAGTCTCTCTGTCCCTGACCAAGCCCAGTCTCTTGGTCCCTGACCCAGCCCAGTCTCTCTGTCCCTGACCCAGCCCAGTCTCTGTCCCTGACCAAGCCCAGTCTCTGTCCCTGACCCAGCCCAGTATCTCTGTCCCTGACCCAGCCCAGTCTCTCTATCCCTGACCGAGCACAGTCTCTCTGTCCCTGACCCAGCACAGTCTCTCTGTCCCTGACCCAGCACAGTCTCTCTGTCCCTGACCCAGCCCAGTCTCTGTCCCTGACCCAGCCCAGTCTCTGTCCCTGACCCAGCCTATCTGTCCCTTGCCCAGTCTCTTGGTCCCTGACCCAGCCCAGTCTCTCTGTCCCTGACCCAGCCCAGTCTCTTGGTCCCTGACCCAGCCCAGTCTCTCTGTCCCTGACCCAGCCCAGTCTCTGTCCCTGACCAAGCCCAGTCTCTGTCCCTGACCCAGCCCAGTATCTCTGTCCCTGACCCAGCCCAGTCTCTCTATCCCTGACCGAGCACAGTCTCTCTGTCCCTGACCCAGCACAGTCTCTCTGTCCCTGACCCAGCCCAGTCTCTGTCCCTGACCCAGCCCAGTCTCTGTCCCTGACCCAGCCCAGTCTCTGTCCCTGACCCAGCCTATCTGTCCCTTGCCCAGTCTCTCTGTCCCTGACCCAGCCCGGTCTCTCTGTCCCTGACCCAGCCCAGTCTCTCTGTCCCTGACCCAGCCCAGTCTCTATGTCCCTGACCATGCCCTTCTGTCCCTGACCCAGCCCAGTCTCTCTGTCCCTGACCCAGCCAAGTCTATGTCCCTGACCCAGCCTCTCTATCCCTGACCCAGCCCAGCCTCTCTGTCCCTGACCAAGCCCAGTCTCTCTGTCCCTGACCCAGCCCAGTCTCACTGTCCCTGACCCAGCCCAGTCTCTCTGTCCCTGACCCAGCCCAGTCTCTCTGTCCCTGACCCAGCCCAGTCTCTCTGTCCCTGACCCTGCCCAGTCTCTATGTCTCTGACCCAGCCCAGTCTCTCTGTCCCTGGCCCAGCCCAGTCTCTCTGTCCCTGACCCAGCCCCTCTGTCTCTGTCCCTGACCCAGCCAAGTCTCTGTCCCTGACCCAGCCTCTCTATCCCTGACCCAGCCCAGTCTCTCTGTCCCTGACCCATCCCAGTCTCTGTCCCTGACCTAGCCTCTCTGTCCCTGACCCAGTCTCTCTGTCCCTGATCCAGCCCAGCCTCTCTGTCCCTGACCCAGCCCAGCCTCTCTGTCCCTGACCCAGCCCAGTCTCTCTGTCCCGGACCCAGCCCAGTCTCTCTGTCCCTGACCCAGCCCAGTCTCTCTGTCCCTGACCCAGCCCAGTCTCTCTGTCCCTGACCCAGCCCAGTCTCTCTGTCCCTGACCCAGCCCAGTCTCTCTGTCCCTGACCCAGCCCAGTCTCTCTGTCCCTGACCCAGCCCGGTCTCTGTCCCTGACCCAGCCCAGTCTCTGTCCCTGACCCAGCCTCTCTGTCCCTGACCCAGTCTCTCTGTCCCTGATCCATCCCAGCCTCTCTGTCCCTGACCCAGCCCAGTCTCTGTCCCTGACCCAGCCCAGTCTCTCTGTCCCTGACCCAGCCCAGTCTCTATGTCCCTTTCCCAGCCCTTCTGTCCCTGACCCAGCCCAGTCTCTCTTTCCCTGACCCAGTTTCTCTGCACCTGACCCAGCCCAGTCTCTGTCCCTGACCCAGCTCAGTCTCTGTCCCTGACCCAGCCCAGTCTCTCTGTCCCTAACCCAGCCCAGTCTGTCTGTCCCTGACATAGCCCAGTCTTTGTCCCTGACCCAGCCCAGCCTCTCTGTCCCTGACCCAGCCCATGTCTCTCTGTCCCTGACCCAGCCCAGTCTCTCTGTCCCTGACCCAGCCCAGTCTCTCTGTCTCTGACCCAGCCCAGTCTCTCTGTCCCTGACCCTGCCCAGCCTCTCTATCCCTGACCCAGCCCAGTCTCTGTCCCTGACCCTGCCCAGTCTCTGTCCCTGACACAGCCTCTCTGTCCCTGACCGAGCCTCTCTGTCCCTGACCCAGCCTCTCTGTCCCTGACCCAGCCCAGTCTCTGTCCCTGACCCAGCCCAGCCTCTCTGTCCCTGACCCAGCCCAGTCTCTCTGTCCCTGACCCAGCCCAGTCTCTCTATCCCTGACACAGCCCAGTCTCTCTGTCCCTGACCCTGCCCAGCCTCTCTATCCCTGACCCAGCCCAGTCTCTGTCCCTGACCCTGCCCAGTCTCTGTCCCTGACACAGCCTCTCTGTCCCTGACCGAGCCTCTCTGTCCCTGACCCAGCCTCTCTGTCCCTGACCCAGCCCAGTCTCTGTCCCTGACCCAGCCCAGCCTCTCTGTCCCTGACCCAGCCCAGTCTCTCTGTCCCTGACCCAGCCCAGTCTCTCTATCCCTGACCCAGCCCAGTCTCTCTGTCACTGACCCAGCCCAGTCTCTCTGTCTCTGACCCAGCCAAGTCTCTCTGTCCCTGACCCAGCCCAGTCTCCCTGTCCCTGAACCAACCCAGTCTCTCTGTCCCTGACACAGCCCAGTTTCTCTGTCCCTGACCCAGCCCAGTCTCTGTCCCTGACCCAGCCCAGTCTCTGTCCCTGACCCAGCCTATCTGTCCCTTGCCCAGTCTCTCTGTCCCTGACCCAGCCCGGTCTCTCTGTCCCTGACCCAGCCCAGTCTCTCTGTCCCTGACCCAGCCCAGTCTCTATGTCCCTGACCATGCCCTTCTGTCCCTGACCCAGCCCAGTCTCTCTGTCCCTGACCCAGCCAAGTCTATGTCCCTGACCCAGCCTCTCTATCCCTGACCCAGCCCAGCCTCTCTGTCCCTGACCAAGCCCAGTCTCTCTGTCCCTGACCCAGCCCAGTCTCACTGTCCCTGACCCAGCCCAGTCTCTCTGTCCCTGACCCAGCCCAGTCTCTCTGTCCCTGACCCAGCCCAGTCTCTCTGTCCCTGACCCTGCCCAGTCTCTCTGTCTCTGACCCAGCCCAGTCTCTCTGTCCCTGGCCCAGCCCAGTCTCTCTGTCCCTGACCCAGCCCCTCTGTCTCTGTCCCTGACCCAGCCAAGTCTCTGTCCCTGACCCAGCCTCTCTATCCCTGACCCAGCCCAGTCTCTCTGTCCCTGACCCATCCCAGTCTCTGTCCCTGACCTAGCCTCTCTGTCCCTGACCCAGTCTCTCTGTCCCTGATCCAGCCCAGCCTCTCTGTCCCTGACCCAGCCCAGCCTCTCTGTCCCTGACCCAGCCCAGTCTCTCTGTCCCGGACCCAGCCCAGTCTCTCTGTCCCTGACCCAGCCCAGTCTCTCTGTCCCTGACCCAGCCCAGTCTCTCTGTCCCTGACCCAGCCCAGTCTCTCTGTCCCTGACCCAGCCCAGTCTCTCTGTCCCTGACCCAGCCCAGTCTCTCTGTCCCTGACCCAGCCCGGTCTCTGTCCCTGACCCAGCCCAGTCTCTGTCCCTGACCCAGCCTCTCTGTCCCTGACCCAGTCTCTCTGTCCCTGATCCATCCCAGCCTCTCTGTCCCTGACCCAGCCCAGTCTCTGTCCCTGACCCAGCCCAGTCTCTCTGTCCCTGACCCAGCCCAGTCTCTATGTCCCTTTCCCAGCCCTTCTGTCCCTGACCCAGCCCAGTCTCTCTTTCCCTGACCCAGTTTCTCTGCACCTGACCCAGCCCAGTCTCTGTCCCTGACCCAGCCCAGTCTCTCTGTCCCTAACCCAGCCCAGTCTGTCTGTCCCTGACATAGCCCAGTCTTTGTCCCTGACCCAGCCCAGCCTCTCTGTCCCTGACCCAGCCCATGTCTCTCTGTCCCTGACCCAGCCCAGTCTCTCTGTCCCTGACCCAGCCCAGTCTCTCTGTCTCTGACCAAGCCCAGTCGCTCTGTCCCTGACCCAGCCAATTCTCTCTGTCCCTGACCCAGCCCAGCCTCTCTGTCCCTGACCCAACCCAGTCTCTCTGTCCCTGACCCAGCCCAGTCTCTCTGTCCCTGACCCAGCCCAGTCTCTCTGTCCCTGACCCAGCCCAGCCTCTCTGTCCCTGACCCAGTCTCTCTGTCCCTGACCCAGCCCAGCCTCTCTGTCCCTGACCCACCCCAGTCTCTCTGTCCCTGACCCAGCCCAGCCTCTCTGTCCTTGACCCAGTCTCTCTGTCCCTGACCCAGTCTCTATGTCCCTGACCCAGCCTCTCTGTCCCTGACCCAGCCCAGCCTCTCTGTCCCTGACCCAGTCTCTATGTCCCTGACCCAGCCTCTCTGTCCATGACCCAGTCTCTGTCCCTGACCCAGCCCAGTCTCTCTGTCCCTGACCCAGCCCAGTCTCTATGTCCCTGACCCAGCCCTTCTGTCCCTGACCCAGCCCAGTCTCTCTGTCCCTGACCCAGCCCAGTCTCTCTGTCCCTGACCCAGCCCAGTCTCTTGGTCCCTGACCCAGTCTCTCTGTCCCTGACCCAGCCCAGTCTCTCTGTCCCTGACCCAGCCCAGTCTCTCTGTCCCTGCCCCAGTCTCTCTGTCCCTGACCCAGCCCAGTCTCTCTGTCCCTGACCCAGCCCAGTCTCTCTGTCTCTGACCCAGCCTCTCTGTCCATGACCCAGCCCAGCCTCTCTGTCCCTGACCCAGTCTCTCTGTCCCTGACCCACCCCAGCCTCTCTGTCCCTGACTCAGTCTCTCTGTCCCTGACCCAGCCCAGTCTCTCTGTCCCTGACCCATTCTCTCTGTCCCTGACCCAGCCCAGTCTCTATGTCCCTTTCCCAGCCTGTCTGTCCCTGACCCAGCCCAGTCTCTCTGTCCCTGACCCAGTTTCTCTGCAACTGACCCAGCCCAGTCTCTGTCTCTCTCCCAGCCCAGTCTCTGTCCCTGACCCAGCCCAGTCTCTCTGTCCCTGACCCAGCCCAGTCTCTCTGTCCATGACCCAGCCCAGTCTCTCTGTCCCTGACCCAGCCCAGTCTCTCTGTCCCTGACCCAGACTCTCTGTCCCTGACCCAGTCTCTATGTCCCTGACCCAGCCCAGTCTCTCTGTCCCTGACCTAGCCCAGTCTCTCTGTCCCTGACCCAGCCCAGTCTCTCTGTCCCTGACCCAGTCTCTCTGTCCCTGACCCAGTCTCTATGTCCCTGACCCAGCCCAGTCTCTCTGTCCCTGACCCAGCCCAGTCTCTCTGTCCCTGACCCAGCCCAGTCTCTCTGTCCCTGACTGAGTCCAGTCTCTCTGTCCCTGACCCAGTCTCTCTGTCCCTGACCCAGTCTCTCTGTCCCTGACCCACCTCAGTCTCTCTGTCCCTGACCCAGCCCAGCCTCTCTGTCCCTGACCCAGTCTCTCTGTCCCTGACCTAGCCCAGTCTCTGTCCTTGACCCAGCCCAGCCTCTCCGTCCCTGACCCACCCCAGTCTCTCTGTCCCTGACCCACCCCAGCCTCTCTGTCCCTGACTCAGTCTCTCTGTCCCTGACCCAGCCCAGTCTCTCTGTCCCTGACCCATTCTCTCTGTCCCTGACCCAGCCCAGTCTCTATGTCCCTTTCCCAGCCTGTCTGTCCCTGACCCAGCCCAGTCTCTCTGTCCCTGACCCAGTTTCTCTGCAACTGACCCAGCCCAGTCTCTGTCTCTCTCCCAGCCCAGTCTCTGTCCCTGACCCAGCCCAGTCTCTCTGTCCCTGACCCAGCCCAGTCTCTCTGTCCATGACCCAGCCCAGTCTCTCTGTCCCTGACCCAGCCCAGTCTCTCTGTCCCTGACCCAGACTCTCTGTCCCTGACCCAGTCTCTATGTCCCTGACCCAGCCCAGTCTCTCTGTCCCTGACCTAGCCCAGTCTCTCTGTCCCTGACCCAGCCCAGTCTCTCTGTCCCTGACCCAGTCTCTATGTCCCTGACCCAGCCCAGTCTCTCTGTCCCTGACCCAGCCCAGTCTCTCTGTCCCTGACCCAGCCCAGTCTCTCTGTCCCTGACTGAGTCCAGTCTCTCTGTCCCTGACCCAGTCTCTCTGTCCCTGACCCAGTCTCTCTGTCCCTGACCCACCTCAGTCTCTCTGTCCCTGACCCAGCCCAGCCTCTCTGTCCCTGACCCAGTCTCTCTGTCCCTGACCTAGCCCAGTCTCTGTCCTTGACCCAGCCCAGCCTCTCCGTCCCTGACCCACCCCAGTCTCTCTGTCCCTGACCCAGCCCAGCCTCTCTGTCCCTGAACCAGCCCAGTCTCTCTGTCCCTGACCCAGCCCAGCCTCTCTGTCCCTGACCCAACCCAGTCTCTCTGTCCCTGACCCAGCCCAGTCTCTCTGTCCCTGACCCAGCCCAGTCTCTCTGTCCCTGACCCAGCCCAGCCTCTCTGTCCCTGACCCAGTCTCTCTGTCCCTGACCCAGCCCAGCCTCTCTGTCCCTGACCCACCCCAGTCTCTCTGTCCCTGACCCAGCCCAGCCTCTCTGTCCTTGACCCAGTCTCTCTGTCCCTGACCCAGTCTCTATGTCCCTGACCCAGCCTCTCTGTCCCTGACCCAGCCCAGCCTCTCTGTCCCTGACCCAGTCTCTATGTCCCTGACCCAGCCTCTCTGTCCATGACCCAGTCTCTGTCCCTGACCCAGCCCAGTCTCTCTGTCCCTGACCCAGCCCAGTCTCTATGTCCCTGACCCAGCCCTTCTGTCCCTGACCCAGCCCAGTCTCTCTGTCCCTGACCCAGCCCAGTCTCTCTGTCCCTGACCCAGCCCAGTCTCTTGGTCCCTGACCCAGTCTCTCTGTCCCTGACCCAGCCCAGTCTCTCTGTCCCTGACCCAGCCCAGTCTCTCTGTCCCTGCCCCAGTCTCTCTGTCCCTGACCCAGCCCAGTCTCTCTGTCCCTGACCCAGCCCAGTCTCTCTGTCCCTGACCCAGCCTCTCTATCCCTGACCCAGCACAGTCTCTCTGTCCCTGACCCAGCCCAGTCGCTCTGTCCCTGACCCAGCCAATTCTCTCTGTCCCTGACCCAGCCCAGTCTCTCTGTCCCTGACCCAGCCCAGTCTCTCTGTCCCTGAACCAGCCCAGTCTCTCTGTCTCTGACCCAGCCTCTCTGTCCCTGACCCAGCCCAGCCTCTCTGTCCCTGACCCAGTCTCTCTGTCCCTGACCCACCCCAGCCTCTCTGTCCCTGACTCAGTCTCTCTGTCCCTGACCCAGTTTCTCTGCACCTGACCCAGCCCAGTCTCTGTCTCTGACCCAGCCCAGTCTCTGTCCCTGACCCAGCCCAGTCTCTCTGTCCCTGACCCAGCCCAGTCTCTCTGTCCATGACCCAGCCCAGTCTCTCTGTCCCTGACCCAGCCCAGTCTCTCTGTCCCTGACCCAGACTCTCTGTCCCTGACCCAGTCTCTATGTCCCTGACCCAGCCCAGTCTCTCTGTCCCTGACCTAGCCCAGTCTCTCTGTCCCTGACCCAGCCCAGTCTCTCTGTCCCTGACCCAGTCTCTCTGTCCCTGACCCAGTCTCTATGTCCCTGACCCAGCCCAGTCTCTCTGTCCCTGACCCAGCCCAGTCTCTCTGTCCCTGACCCAGCCCAGTCTCTCTGTCCCTGACCCAGTCTCTCTGTCCCTGACCCAGTCTCTCTGTCCCTGACCCAGTCTCTCTGTCCCTGACCCACCTCAGTCTCTCTGTCCCTGACCCAGCCCAGCCTCTCTGTCCCTGACCCAGTCTCTCTGTCCCTGACCTAGCCCAGTCTCTGTCCTTGACCCAGCCCAGCCTCTCTGTCCCTGACCCACCCCTATCTCTCTGTCCCTGACCCAGCCCAGCCTCTCTGTCCCTGAACCAGCCCAGTCTCTCTGTCCCTGACCCAGCCCAGCCTCTCTGTCCCTGACCCAGCCCAGTCTCTCTGTCCCTGACCCAGCCCAGTCTCTCTGTCCCTGACCCAGCCCAGTCTCTCTGTCCCTGACCCAGCCCAGCCTCTCTGTCCCTGACCCAGTCACTCTGTCCCTGACCCAGCCCAGCCTCTCTGTCCCTGACCCACCCCAGTCTCTCTGTCCCTGACCCAGCCCAGCCTCTCTGTCCTTGACCCAGTCTCTCTGTCCCTGACCCAGTCTCTATGTCCCTGACCCAGCCTCTCTGTCCCTGACCCAGTCTCTATGTCCCTGACCCAGTCTCTATGTCCCTGACCCAGTCTCTATGTCCCTGACCCAGTCTCTATGTCCCTGACCCAGCCCAGCCTCTCTGTCCCTGACCCAGTCTCTATGTCCCTGACCCAGCCTCTCTGTCCCTGACCCAGCCTCTCTGTCCCTGACCCAGTCTCTCTGTCCCTGACCCAGTCTCTCTGTTTTTTTGGAGGGTTTGAAATGTGGACCCTTGGACATGGACACGAACCCATATCTGGAACAGAGAGTCAAGTGTAATTAAGTGATCAAGCAAATCAACTTGTTACTGGTCAAAACAACCAACCCAGTGTTGTGAAACTGTAAACTGTTTCGTCTTTATTCTACTTTGAAATTTAGCCTGGAGTCCACACTGAATCTCACTACACTCAGCAATACTGATTTATCGGTTCCAGGCTAATGAAAGGAAAGCAGAGCAGATCAGGACACAGAGCAGACCAGGACACAGAGCAGACCAGGACACAGAGCAGACCAGGACATAGAGCAGACCAGGAGCACGACTAACCTCCCCTACATTAGGAGTACTAAACACTACTAAACTCCCTACATAGAGCACTACTAAACTCCCTACATAGAGCACTACTAAACTCCCTACATAGAGCACTACTAAACTCCCTACATAGAGCACTACTAAACTCCCTACATAGAGCACTACTAAACTCCCCTACATTAGGAGTACTAAACACTACTAAACTCCCTACATAGAGCACTACTAAACTCCCTACATAGAGCACTACTAATCTCACCTACATTAGGAGTACTAAACACTACTAAACTCCCTACATAGAGCACTACTAAACTCCCTACATAGAGCACTACTAAACTCCCCTACATTAGGAGTACTAAACACTACTAAACTCCCCTACATTAGGAGTACTAAACTCCCTACATTAGGAGTACTAAACTCCCTACATTAGGAGTACTAAACTCCCTACATTAGGAGTACTAAACTCCCCTACATTAGGAGTACTAAACTCCCTACATTAGGAGTACTAAACTCCCTACATTAGGAGTACTAAACACTACTAAACTCCCCTACATTAGGAGTACTAAACACTACTAAACTCCCCTACATTAGGAGTACTAAACTCC
>NC_143046.1:2755000-2777500 GCF_057628025.1 Oncorhynchus mykiss | reverse complement strand
AACTGCACACTTGTTTGTGTACATACATTTTATAATGTCGTATGTCCCCCAACACTGCTTTCCATCAGTTTGTATAGCAGACCCTCATTCCAAATTGAGTCAAAAGCTTTTTTTGAAGTAAAAGCATTAGAATAATGTTTTGTTTTGTTTGTTTGTCAATAAGGGTATGCATGGTGTATACGTGGTCTGTCATATGGTATTTTGGTAAGAGGCCAATTTCACATTTCCTCTGGACATTGTTTTCACTGAGCAAATGTCTTTCTCTCTCACGTGTTGGCCTTCTTCACCCTTCTCTGGATGGGGGTCCCACTGTTAGGCCTGTACACCCCAGCCAGGCCTGTGTCAACACCTTGGGTTTGCCCTCTATCTCTGTGTATAAACCCTGTGTTTATCTAGAGGTCCCAGGTTTCACACAGAGACCCCCAGGGCAGCCCTGGACAATACAAGCCATGGTGCTTGACCCCTCAGGACCTGGTCTGAATCACACCACCAGGAGCCCTGGACAATACAAGGCATGGTGATTGACCCCTCATGACCTGGTCTGAATCATACCACCAGGAGCCCTGGACAATACAAGGCATGGTGATTGACCCCTCAGGCAGGAATCTATAGAGGGTCGGTGTGAGGCAGGAATCTATAGAGGGCCAGTGTGAGGCAGGAATCTATAGAGGGCCAGTGTGAGGCAGGAATCTATAGAGGATGGTGTGAGGCAGGAATCTATAGAGGGATGGTGTGTGGCAGGAATCTATAGAGGGATGGTGTATGGCAGGAATCTATAGAGGGCCGGTGTGAGGCAGGAATCTATAGAGGGCCAGTGTGAGGCAGGATTCTATAGAGGGATGGTGTGTGGCAGGAATCTATAGAGGGCCAGTGTGAGGCAGGAATCTATAGAGGGAAGGTGTGAGGCAGGAATTTATAGAGGGCCAGTGTGAGGCAGGAATCTATAGAGGGAAGGTGTGAGGCAGGAATTTATAGAGGGCCAGTGTGAGGCAGGAATCTATAGAGGGCAGGTGTGAGGCAGGAATTTATAGAGGGCCAGTGTGAGGCAGGAATCTATAGAGGGCAGGTGTGAGGCAGGAATTTATAGAGGGCCAGTGTGAGGCAGGAATCTATAGAGGGCCAGTGTGAGGCAGGAATCTATAGAGGGCCAGTGTGAGGCAGGAATTTATAGAGGGCCAGTGTGAGGCAGGAATCTATAGAGGGCCAGTGTGAGGCAGGAATCTATAGAGGGCAGGTGTGAGGCAGGTTACCCTCCAGGACCAGGACAATACGAGGCAGGCTGATTGACCACACAGGTCTGGTCTGAATCACACCTACACAGGTTCAGGACAATATGGGGCAGGTTACCCCCCAGGACCTGGACAAAGGCAAGCAGGCGGGCTGACACACCCCTCCAGCCTGGACCTTAAGATGTCAAGATGTCTCAGACAATATGTAGGGAAATACTGTGCTGCTTCTCTGAGTGAGACTGGGCGTAGGGACCCCAATAGGCTGTCCTTGTTCATAGCCCGCTCTACCCAGGTTTAGGGACCCCTATAGGCTGTCCTTGTACATAGTTAGACCAACAGGCGTACATATCTTAGATATCTACAGAAAATACTGAGACTCAGAGCCTGTCCTTGAAAGGAGTGGCCGACATTAGGTGGGAAGACTCCGCTGCGAGAAGGGGCTGGGAGCCATACAATTCACGGACCACCACCTCTTCCCACCTCAGACCCACTCATTGTTTGTTTTCTGTAAAGCCACGCTGGACGAAACGTTATGTCATTCATCCATCCAGCTGGTGTAGGTGCCTGCTTTCATTCCCCAGGTGGTGTAGGTGCCATGCCTGCTTTCATTCCCCAGGTGGTGTAGGTGCCATGCCTGCTTTCATTCCCCAGGTGGTGTAGGTGCCATGCCTGCTTTCATTCCCCAGGTGGTGTAGGTGCCATGCCTGCTTTCATTCCCCAGGTGGTGTAGGTGCCATGCCTGCTTTCATTCCCCAGGTGGCGTAGGTGCCATGCCTGCTTTCATTCCCCAGGTGGTGTAGGTGCCTGCTTTCATTCCCCAGGTGGTGTAGGTGCCATGCCTGCTTTCATTCCCCAGGTGGTGTAGGTGCCATGCCTGCTTTCATTCCCCAGGTGGTGTAGGTGCCATGCCTGCTTTCATTCCCCAGGTGGTGTAGGTGCCATGCCTGCTTTCATTCCCCAGGTGGTGTAGGTGCCATGCCTGCTTTCATTCCCCAGGTGGTGTAGGTGCCATGCCTGCTTTCATTCCCCAGGTGGCGTAGGTGCCATGCCTGCTTTCATTCCCCAGGTGGTGTAGGTGCCATGCCTGCTTTCATTCCCCAGGTGGTGTAGGTGCCATGCCTGCTTTCATTCCCCAGGTGGTGTAGGTGCCATGCCTGCTTTCATTCCCCAGGTGGTGTAGGTGCCATGCCTGCTTTCATTCCCCAGGTGGTGTAGGTGCCATGCCTGCTTTCATTCCCCAGGTGGTGTAGGTGCCATGCCTGCTTTCATTCCCCAGGTGGTGTAGGTGCCATGCCTGCTTTCATTCCCCAGGTGGTGTAGGTGCCATGCCTGCTTTCATTCCCCAGGTGGTGTAGGTGCCATGCCTGCTTTCATTCCCCAGGTGGTGTAGGTGCCATGCCTGCTTTCATTCCCCAGGTGGTGTAGGTGCCATGCCTGCTTTCATTCCCCAGGTGGTTGTAGGTGCCATGCCTGCTTTCATTCCCCAGGTGGTGTAGGTGCCATGCCTGCTTTCATTCCCCAGGTGGTTGTAGGTGCCATGCCTGCTTTCATTCCCCAGGTGGTGTAGGTGCCATGCCTGCTTTCATTCCCCAGGTGGTGTAGGTGCCATGCCTGCTTTCATTCCCCAGGTGGTGTAGGTGCCATGCCTGCTTTCATTCCCCAGGTGGCAAAGGAAGAAACTATTTTATCATGTGGTGTTTGGAAAGCAGGAAAATGAACTGTATTTCTATTTTATTAATTTTTATTTAATTAGGTAAGTCAGTTAAGAAGTGTTATTTACAATGATGGCCTACCAAAAGGCCCCTGCAGGGTCGGGGATTAAAAAATAAAATAATACAATGTAAATATAGGACAAAACACACATCACGACAGAGAGACCTAAGACAACAACACAACATGGTAGCAACACAACATGGTAGTAGCACAAAACATGGTACAAACATTATTGGTCCAGACAACAGCACAAAGGGCAAGAAGGTAGAGACAACAATACATCACGCAGAGCAGCCACAACTGTCAGTAAGAGTGTCCATGATTGAGTCTTGAATGAAGAGATGGAGACAAAACGGTCCAGTTTGAGTATTTGTACCTGGGTCCTTCTCATGCATTCACCAGCAGAGAGATATGATGGATGAGAGTACAATAGGATTGTTCTTATCCTTATCAGTGTCTCATGACAGAGAGAGTGATAAAGTGTGTTTGGAAAGTGTGAAAGGTAAACAAAGCACTTGCAGGGGTAACATCAATAACTTAGACACGTGTACGTTGCTGCCTTTTGATTCACAGTGCAACACAATACACCAGAGATCATCATCTAGATCCAGCTGGAGTGGATGGACGGGGACCGGAACATAGTAATAAAATAATTGTTAGGGCCTCCCGAGTGGCGCAGAGATCTAAGGCACTGGATCGCAGTGCTTGAGGCGTCACTACAGCCCCGGGTTCGATCCCAGGCTGTGTCACAGCCAATCGTGACCGAGACACCCATGAGGCGGCGTATAATTGGCCCAGCACTGTCTGGGTTATGGGGAGGGTTTGGGATTTCCTTGTCCCATTGCGCTCTAGCGACTCCTTGTGGTGGGCCAGGTGCCTGAAAGCTGACTTCGGTTGCCAGTTGGATGGTGTTTCCTCTGACACATTTCCTCTGGTGCGGCTGGCTTCCGGGTTAAGCGGGCAGTGTGTCAAGAAGCAGTGCCGCTTGGCAGGGTTGTATTTCGGAGAACACATGGCTCCCGACCTTTGCCTCTCCCGAGTACGTAGGGGAGTTGCAGCGATGGAACAAGACTGTAACTACCAATTGGAGAGAAAAAGGGAGACAAAATAGAAGACTGCAAATTGACAGCAAGAAGCCCAAACAGATATAATGTTGAACTAAAACATAATGTACATGGCCAGTTGATAGAATGTGTTTGACCAGAGCTAGTACTATAATCAATGTGTTGATAGAACATGTTTTACCAGAGCTAGTACTATAATCAATGTGTTGACAGAATGTCAGTAGTGTTTGACCAGAGT
Organism: Oncorhynchus mykiss; assembly: GCF_057628025.1. NCBI lineage: Eukaryota > Metazoa > Chordata > Actinopteri > Salmoniformes > Salmonidae > Oncorhynchus > Oncorhynchus mykiss. The sequence continues at coordinate 2,773,256 of NC_143046.1, read as the reverse complement.
TAGTACTATAATCAATGTGTTGACAGAACGTCAGTAGTGTTTGACCAGAGTTAGTACTATAATCAATGTGTTGACAGAACGTCAGTAGTGTTTGACCAGAGTTAGTACTATAATCAATGTGTTGACAGAACGTCAGTAGTGTTTTACCAGAGTTAGTACTATAATCAATGTGTTGACAGAACGTCAGTAGTGTTTGACCAGAGTTAGTACTATAATCAATGTGTTGACAGAACGTCAGTAGTGTTTGACCAGAGTTAGTACTATAATCAATGTGTTGATAGTAAGTACAACAAAATGCATGCTTTTCAATCGATCGCTGCCCGCACCTGCTCGCCCGTCCAGCATCACTACTCTGGACGGCTCTGACTTATAATACGTTGACAACTACAAATACCTGGGTGTCGACATGGTTAGACTGTAAACTCTCCTTCCAGACTCACATTAAGCTTCTCTAATCCAAAATTAAATCTAGAATCGGCTTCCTATTTCGCAACAAAGCATCCTTCACTCATCCTGCCAAACATACCCTCGCATGGCAATAAATAGGCCATGGTTGCGAAGTAATTACAATATAGAAATTAAACACTGGAATGGTAGATGTGCAGAAGATGAATGTGCCAGTAGAGATACTGGGGTGCAAAGGAGCAAGATAAATAAATACAGTATGGGGATGAGGTAGATAGATGGGCTGTTTACAGATGAGCTATGTACAGGTGCAGTGATCTGTGAGCTGCTCTGACAGCTGGTGCTTAAAGCTAATGAGGGAGATATGAGTCTCCAGCTTCAGTGATTTTTGCAGTTCGTTCCAGTCATTGGCAGCAGAGAACTGGAAGGAAAGGTGACCAAAGGAGGAATTGGCTTTGGCGGTGACGAGTGGGTGCTGCTATGGTGACCAGTGAGCTGCGATAAGGCGGGGCTTTACCTAGCAGAGACTTATAGATGACCTGGAGCCAGTGGGTTCAGCGACGAATATAAAGAGAGAGCCAACCCATGAGAGTGTACAGGTCGCAGTGGTGGGTAGTGTATGGGGCTTTGGTGAAAAAAATGGATGGCACTGTGATAGACTGCATCCAGTTTGTTGAGTAGAGTGTTGGGGGCTATTTTATAGATGACATCGTCGAGGATTGGTAGGATGGTCAGTTTTACGAGGATATGTTTGGCAGGATGAGTGAAGGATGCTTTGTTGCGATATAGGAAGCCGATTCTAGATTTCATTTTGGATTGGAGATGCTTAATGTGAGTCCGGAAGGAGAGTTTACAGTCTAACCAGATACCTTGGTATTTGTAGTTGTCAGAGTCAGAGCCGTCCAGTGTAGTGATGCTAGACGGGCGGGCAGGTGCAGGCAGTGAGCGATTGAATAGCATGCATGTCACGTTCTGACCTCTATTTCCTTTGTGTTGTATTTATTTAGTATGGTCAGGGCGTGAGTTGGGTGGGCAGTCTATGTTTGTTTTTCTATGTTGTGGGGCAGTTCTATGTTTTCGGCCTAGTATGGTTCTCAATCAGAGGCAGGTGTCATTAGTTGTCTCTGATTGAGAATCATACTTAGGTAGCCTGGGTTTCACTGTGTGTTTGTGGGTGATTGTTCCTGTCTTTGTGTCGTGTTCACCAGATAGGCTGTATTAGGTTTTGAGTTCTCACGTTTCTTGTTTTTTCGTTAGTTTGTTCTTGTATAGTGTCGTAAATAAAGTACAATGAACAACCACCACGCTGCGCTTTGGTCCGCCTCAACTTCACAAGAAGAGAATCGTTACAGAATCACCCACCACAACAGGACCAAGCGGTGTGGTAATGGGCAACGGAAAAAGCAGCAGCAGGAGCAGCGCGAGGAGGTATGGACATGGGAGGAGGAATTAGACGGAAGAGGACCCTGGGCTCAGCCAGGAGAATATCGCCGTCCCAAAGAAGAACTGGAGGCGGCGAAAGCGGAGAGGCGCTGGTATGAGGAGGCAGCGCGGCGTCGTGGATGGAAGCCCGGGAGTCAGCCCCAAAAATTTCTTGGGGGGGGGCTAACAGGGAGTATGGCTACGCCAGGTAGGAGACCTGAGCCAACTTCCTGTGGTTACCGGGGGGCTGGAGAGACCGGGCAGGCACCGTGTTATGCTGTGGAGCGCACGGTGTCCCCAGTGCGGGTGCACAGCCCGGTGCGGTACATTCCAGCTCCGCGTATCGGCCGGGCTAGAGTGGGCATCGAGCCAAGTGCCATGAAGCCGGCTCTACGCATCTGGTCTCCAGTGCGTCTCCTTGGGCCGGCTTACATGGCACCAGCCTTGCGCACGGTGTCCCCGGTTCGCCTGCATAGCCCAGTGCGGGCTATTCCACCTCGCCGCACTGGCAGGGCGACCGGGACCATTCAACCGGGTAAGGTTGGGCAGGCTCGGTGCTCAAGAGCTCCAGTGCGCCTGCACGGCCCGGTCTATCCGTCACCACCTCCACGCACCAGCCCTCCGGTGGCAGCTCCCCGTACCAGGCTGTCTCTCCGGCCCATCCTTGCAGGGGCTCTCTCCTCTCCAGCGCTGCCGGAGTCTCCCGCCTCTCCGGCGCTACCAGAGCGTTCCTCCTCTCCAGTGCTGCCGGAGTCTCCCACCTGTTCGGCGCTAGGAGAGCTACTCAGCCCAACGTTGCCGGAGCTTCCCGTCTGCCCAGCGCCGCCAGCGCCGCCCGTCTGCCCAGCGCCGCCAGTGCCGCCCGTCTGCCCAGCGCCGCCAGTGCCGCCCGTCTGCCCAGCGCCGCCAGTGCCGCCCGTCTGCCCAGCGCCGCCAGTGCCGCCCGTCTGCCCAGCGCCGCCAGTGCCGCCCGTCTGCCCAGCGCCGCCAGCGCCGCCCGTCTGCCCAGCGCCGCCAGTGCCGCCCGTCTGCCCAGCGCCGCCAGTGCCGCCCGTCAGCCAGGGGCCGCCAGTGCCGCCCGTCAGCCAGGGGCCGCCAGTGCCGCCCGTCAGCCAGGGGCCGCCAGTGCCGCCCGTCAGCCAGGGGCCGCCAGTGCCGCCCGTCAGCCAGGGGCCGCCAGTGCCGCCAGTCAACCAGGGGCCGCCAGTGCCGCCAGTCAGCCCAGCGCCAGCGCCGCCAGTCAACCAGGGGCCGCCAGTGCCGCCAGTCAGCCCAGCGCCAGCGCCGCCAGTCAACCAGGGGCCGCCAGTGCCGCCAGTCAGCCAGGGGCCGCCAGTCAGCCAGGGGCCGCCAGTGCCGCCAGTCAGCCAGGGGCCGCTAGAGCCCCTCCGCCCGGAGCAGCTGCCCCTCTGTCCCGAGCAGCTGTCCCTCTGTCCCGAGCAGCTGTCCCTCTGTCCCGAGCAGCTGTCCCTCTGTCCCGAGCAGCTGTCCCTCTGTCCCGAGCAGCTGTCCCTCTGTCCCGAGAAGCTGCCCCTCTGTCCCAAGCAGCCCCTCTGTCCAGTGGGGTCATTGAGAGGGGTGGGCATGGTGAGTAAGCCACGGAGGCGGACAATAAGGCGGACTAAGACAATGGCGAAGTGGGGTCCGCGTCCCGCGCCAGAGCCGCCACCGCGGACAGACGCCCACCCAGACCCTCCCCTATAGGTCAAGGTTTTGCGGCCGGAGTCCGCACCTTTGGGGGGGGGTACTGTCACGTTCTGACCTCTATTTCCTTTGTGTTGTATTTATTTAGTATGGTCAGGGCGTGAGTTGGGTGGGCAGTCTATGTTTGTTTTTCTATGTTGTGGGGCAGTTCTATGTTTTCGGCCTAGTATGGTTCTCAATCAGAGGCAGGTGTCATTAGTTGTCTCTGATTGAGAATCATACTTAGGTAGCCTGGGTTTCACTGTGTGTTTGTGGGTGATTGTTCCTGTCTTTGTGTCGTGTTCACCAGATAGGCTGTATTAGGTTTTGAGTTCTCACGTTTCTTGTTTTTTCGTTAGTTTGTTCTTGTATAGTGTCGTAAATAAAGTACAATGAACAACCACCACGCTGCGCTTTGGTCCGCCTCAACTTCACAAGAAGAGAATCGTTACAATGCATTTAGTTTTACTTGCGTTTAAGAGCAGTTGGAGGCCACGGAAGGAGAGTTGTATGGCATTGAAGCTTGTCTGGAGGTTAGTTAACACAGTGTCCAAAGAGAGGCCAGAAGTATACATAATGGTGTCATCTGCGTAGAGGTGGATCAGAGAATCACCAGCAGCAAGAGCGACATCATTGATGTATACAGAGAAGAGAGTTGGCCCGAGAATTTAACCCTGTGGCACCCCCATAGAGACTGTCAGAGGTCCGGACAACAAGCCCTCCGATTTGACACACTAACCTCTATCAGATAAGTAGTTGGTAAACCAGGCGAGGCAATCATTTCAGAAACCAAGGCTGTCGAGTCTGCCAATAAGAATGTTGTGATTGACAGAGTCGAAAGCCTTGGCCAGGTTGATGAATACAGCTGCACAGTAATGTCTCTTATCAATGGCGGTTATGATATCATGTAGGACCTTGAGCGTGGCTGAGGTGCACGCATGATCAGCTCTGAAACCAGATTGCATAGAGGAGAAGGCACAGTGGGATTCGAAATAGTCGGTTATCTGTTTGTTATCTTGGCTTTCGAAGACCTTAGAAAGACAGGGTAGGATAGATATAGGTCTGTAGCAGTTTGGGTCTAGAGTGTCACCCCCTTTGAAGATGGGGATGACCGCGGCAGCTTTCCAAACTTTGGGAATCTCAGACGATACGGAAGAGAGGTTGAACAGGCTGGTAATAGGGGTTGCAAAAATTTTGGCAGATCATTTTAGAACGAGAGGGTCCAGATTGTCTATCCCGGTTGATTTGTAGTGGTCCAGATTTTGCAGCTCTTTTAGAACATCAGCTATCTGGATTTGGGTGATGGAGAAAAGGTGGGGGCTTGGGCGGGTTGCTGTGGAGGGTGCCGGGCAGTTGAACGGTGTAGGGGTAGCCAGGTGGAAAGCATGGCCAGCCGTAGAGAAATGCTTATTGAAATTCTCAATATACACGGCTGTGACTATAACCGAAGAGAATTCTCTTGGGAGGTAATACGGTCAGCATTTGATTGTGAGATATTCTAGTGAACAAAAGGACTTTGAGAGCCTGTACGTTATCACAATCACACCATAAGTAGTTAATCATGAAACATACACCACCGCCTTTCTACATCCTGGAGAGTTCTTTATTCCCATCTGCATGATGTACTGAGAACCCAGCTGGCTGTCTGGACGATGACAATATATCTGAAGAGAGCCTTGATTTTATGAAACAGAGTATGTTGCAGTCCCTGATGTCTCCCTGGATCCTCGCCCTGAGCTCATCTACTGTATTGTCCAGAGACTGAACATTAGTTTTTTCCGGCTGTATGTAATAACACAAAAAAAACGTTGTCTAATAATGTAAAAAAACAAAAACAATTTAGGAGCTAGAAACAGAGCTGCCATGTCTGTCAGCGTCATTTCAGTTGAATGTATTAATTTGTACAACTGACTTGGTTTCCCCCTTCCCCTACTTATGGCCTACTCCATGCTAATAGGAGTACAGGCAGAGCTGCCACTGAGATAAACCCTAACTAACCCTAATCAACTCTGACTCTGTAGCTGAGCATAAAATATTTACATCACATGTCTCTATGTCTCTATTGTTGCTCCGTGGGCAGCAGGATGTGAGGAATGTGGTCGTGTCTGTACAATGTCCTGTCCGTCCAGAAAACAACTGGATTATCATGAAGTCCATTAAGTGATGTTTGTGAAATCATCCTAGTGCTCTTCTCTCAGCGCACGAAAGAATGAATGTGGTTTGGTCTTCTCTGTCTCTTATGTCACAGCCCCTCTAGAACGTGTCAGAGTCTTTATGAATCTCTCCACGTTTCTAAATACCTCTATTGTGAAGGAGGACAATGACTCAAATAAGTAGCTAGGGTTTTTTGTCATTTTCTGAAAATTGGTGGAGGCCTAATAGCATTTTCCATGGGAAATTACCCTCAAACAGTGTGTCTGAAATTACCCCCCCCCCCCCCTCCCCCTCAGTGGTTAGTAACAACCTCACACTGTAGATTGAATAGTACTGCAACATTTTGCCTGAGAGACCAATGTGAGAAATGTCCATCATAAGAGAGCTATGCTGCTGGGCTCACCTTTTAGCCTGCGGTCCATAAGTATCAATCACAGCTGTCCTGCTGGGCCCACCTTCTAGCCTGCAGCCAAAGAGTCAATCAGAGCTGTCCTGCTGTGCGGAGGCTTCTGGGAAACACAGCTCTTATGATCAACGTTTCTCACTTTGGTCTCAGGCAAAACTGTGAGGGAGCTACAAACCACTGGAATAGCCTGGAGGAATGATATGTAGAATGAGGGGAGAGACGGCTGAGGTAATGTCAGAAACACCAAGAGGGAGCTACAAACCACTGGGATAGCCTGGAGGAATGATATGTAGAATGAGGGGAGAGACGGCTGAGGTAATGTCAGAAACACCAAGAGGGAGCTACAAACCACTGGGATAGCCTGGAGGAATGATATGTAGAATGAGGGGAGAGAAGGCTGAGGTAATGTCAGAAACACCAGGAGGGAGCTACAAACCACTGGGATAGCCTGGAGGAATGATATGTAGAATGAGGGGAGAGACGGCTGAGGTAATGTCAGAAACACCAAGAGGGAGCTACAAACCACTGGAAGATTTGTATGAAACCTCAGAGGTTAATAAATAATAAGCTGATTTGTTTATTTGTATAAACAGAACTAGAACAGTGGATATTGTTAACATTGATGAAAGCCCTAACGTGGTCAGCTCTCCTTCTGTCTGTCTATACACACCATCCTGTATAACTACTGTCTATACACACCATCCTTTTTAACTACTGTCTATACACACCATCCTATATAACTACTGTCTATACACACCATCCTATATAACTACTGTCTATACACACCATCCTTTTTAACTACTGTCTATACACACCATCCTATATAACTACTGTCTATACTGTCTATACACACCATCCTATATAACTACTGTCTATACTGTCTATACACACCATCCTATATAACTACTGTCTATACACAACATCCTATATAACTACTGTCTATACTGTCTATACACACCATCCTATATAACTACTGTCTATACACACCATCCTATATAACTACTGTCTATACTGTCTATACACACCATCCTATATAACTACTGTCTATACACAACATCCTATATAACTACTGTCTATACTGTCTATACACACCATCCTATATAACTACTGTCTATACACACCATCCTATATAACTACTGTCTATACACACCATCCTATATAACTGCTGTCTATACACACCATCCTTTATAACTACTGTCTATACACACCATATAGGAGGGTGTGTATAGACAGTAGTTATATAGGATGGTGTGTATAGACAGTAGTTATATAGGATGGTGTGTATAGACAGTATAGACAGTAGTTATATAGGAGGGTGTGTATAGAAGCTTGGCACACCTGTATTTGGGGAGTTTCTCTCATTCTCCTCTGCAGATCCTCTCACGCTCTGTCAGGTTGGATGGGGAGCGTTGCTGCTCAGATATTTTCAGGTCTCTCCAGAGATGTTCGATCGGGTTCAAGTCCGGGCTCTGGATGGGCCACTCAAAGACATTCAGAGACTAGTCCCGAAACCACTCCTGCGTTGTCTTGGCTGTGTCGTTGTCCTGTTGGAAGGTGAACCTTCACCCCAGTCTGAGGTCCTGAGAGCTCTGGAGCAGGTTTTCATCAAGGATCACTTTGCTCAGTTTGTCTTTCCCTCAATCCTGACTAGTCTCCCAGTCCCTGCTGCTGAAAAACATCCCCACAGCATGATGCTGCCACCACCATGCTTCACCATAGGGATGGTGCCAGGTTTCCTCCAGACATGACGCTTGGCATTCAGGCCAAAGAGTTCCTTCTTAGTTTCATCAGAACAGAGAATCTTGTTTCTCATGGTCTGAGAGTCTTTTAAGTGCCTTTTGGCAAACTCCAAGAGGACTGTCATGTTCCTTTTACTGAGGAGTGGCTTCTGTCTGGCCACTCTACCATAAAGGCCTGATTGGTGGTGCGCTACAGAGATGGTTGTCCTTCTAGAAGGTTCTCCTATCTCCACAGAGGAACTCTGGAGCTCTGTCAGAGTGAACATCGGGGTTCTTTGTAACCTCCCTGACCAAGGCCCTTCTCCCCTGATTACTCAGTTTGGCCGGGCGAACAGCTCAAGGAAGAGTCTTAGTGGTTCCAAACGTCTTCCATTTAAGAATAATGTTCTTGGGGACCTTCAATGCTGCAGACATTTTTTTGGTACCCTTCCCCAGATCTGTGCCTCGACAATTTCTTTGACCTCATGTCTTGGTTTTTGCTCTGACATGCACTGTCAACTGTTGGACCTATAGACAGGTGTGTGCCTTTCCAAATAATGTCCAATCAATTGAATTTACCACAGGTGGACTCCAAGATGGTGGACTCTATTTAAGTTGTAGAAACATCTCAAGGGTGAGCTCAATTGAGTCTCATATCAAAGGGTCTGAGTACTTATGTATGTAAATAAGGTATTTCGGGTTTTTATTTGTTAGAAATTTGCAAAAATGGGGTATTGTGATGTCATTATGGGGGTATTGTGATGCCATTATGGGGTATTGTGATGTCATTATGGGGGTATTGTGATGTCATTATGGGGGTATTGTGATGCCATTATGGGGTCATGTGTGTAGATTGGATTAAATAAAAAACAATTCCTCATCATTTTAGAATAAGTCTGTAACGTAAAATGAGGGAAGGGGTCTGAATACCTTCGTAATGCCCTGTGTGTGTATCGCTATATCTCTATATTTCCCTGAGCTACGTGTAATATAATGACATGATTTGGTTGGTGCATCCTGTTGGGTTGATCCTGATCAGCGAATAGATAGAGATGGCACTACGATTTGGTTGGTGCATCCTGTTGGGTTGAGATCCTGATCAGCGAATAGATAGAGATGGTACTATGATTTGGTTGGTGCATCCTGTTGGGTTGAGATCCTGATCAGCGAATAGATAGAGATGGTACTATGATTTGGTTGGTGCATCCTGTTGGGTTGATCCTGATCAGCGAATAGATAGAGATGGCACTATGATTTGGTTGGTGCATCCTGTTGGGTTGAGATCCTGATCAGCGAATAGATAGAGATGGTACTATGATTTGGTTGGTGCATCCTGTTGGGTTGAGATCCTGATCAGCGAATAGATAGAGATGGTACTATGATTTGGTTGGTGCATCCTGTTGGGTTGATCCTGATCGGCGTGACATTAAGGGGGTTTGACAGTCTTTTTAAACCAATACACACTAATTTACCTCTGTGGGAATCTGTTTCTCATCAAATCAGTGTTTTGAGTGTCAGCGTCCAATCATATGACTTTGTTTTGTTCCCTCAGGGTTGGTGATTGGCTATTCTATGACTCCGCCCACCCTTGACAGCCCCAAAGAAGACCTTGTGATCCACGCAGATGAAACACTGACCATTACATGCAGGTAGAGTACTGTCTCTCTGTCTCTCTGTCCATTACATGTAGGTAGAGAACTGTCTCTCTGTCTCTCTGTCCATTACATGTAGGTAGAGTACTGTCTCTCTGTCTCTCTGTCCATTACATGTAGGTAGAGTACTGTCTCTCTGTCTCTCTGTCCATTACATGCAGGTAGAGTACTGTCTCTCTGTCTCTCTGTCCATTACATGTAGGTAGAGTACTGTCTCTCTGTCTCTCTGTCTCTCTGACCATTACATGCAGGTAGAGTACTGTCTCTCTGTCTCTCTGTCTCTCTGACCATTACATGCAGGTAGAGTACTGTCTCTCTGTCTCTCTGTCTCTCTGTCCATTACATGTAGGTAGAGTACTGTCTCTCTGTCTCTCTGTCCATTACATGCAGGTAGAGTACTGTCTCTCTGTCTCTCTGTCCATTACATGTAGGTAGAGTACTGTCTCTCTGTCTCTCTGTCTCTCTGACCATTACATGTAGGTAGAGTACTGTCTCTCTGTCTCTCTGTCTCTCTGACCATTACATGCAGGTAGAGTACTGTCTCTCTGTCTCTCTGTCCATTACATGTAGGTAGAGTACTGTCTCTCTGTCCATTACATGTAGGTAGAGTACTGTCTCTCTGTCCATTACATGTAGGTAGAGTACTGTCTCTCTGTCTCTCTGTCTCTCTGACCATTACATGCAGGTAGAGTACTGTCTCTCTGTCCATTACATGCAGGTAGAGTACTGTCTCTCTGTCTCTCTGTCCATTACATGTAGGTAGAGTACTGTCTCTCTGTCTCTCTGTCCATTACATGTAGGTAGAGTATTGTCTCTCTGTCTCTCTGTCCATTACATGTAGGTAGAGTACTGTCTCTCTGTCTCTCTGTCCATTACATGTAGGTAGAGTACTGTCGCTCTGTCTCTCTGTCCATTACATGAAGGTAGAGTATTGTCTCTCTGTCTCTCTGTCCATTACATGTAGGTAGAGTACTGTCTCTCTGTGCATTACATGTAGGTAGAGTACTGTCTCTCTGTCTCTCTGTCCATTACATGTAGGTAGAGTACTGTCTCTCTGTCTCTCTGTCCATTACATGTAGGTAGAGTACTGTCTCTCTGTCCATTACATGTAGGTAGAGTACTGTCTCTCTGTCCATTACATGTAGGTGGAGTACTGTCTCTCTGTCCATTACATGTAGGTAGAGTACTGTCTCTCTGTCTCTCTGTCCATTACATGTAGGTAGAGTACTGTCGCTCTGTCTCTCTGTCCATTACATGAAGGTAGAGTATTGTCTCTCTGTCTCTCTGTCCATTACATGTAGGTAGAGTACTGTCTCTCTGTCCATTACATGTAGGTAGAGTACTGTCTCTCTGTCTCTCTGTCTCTCTGACCATTACATGTAGGTAGAGTACTGTCTCTCTGTCCATTACATGTAGGTAGAGTACTGTCTCTCTGTCCATTACATGTAGGTAGAGTACTGTCTCTCTGTCCATTACATGTAGGTAGAGTACTGTCTCTCTGTCTCTCTGTCCATTACATGTAGGTAGAGTACTGTCTCTCTGTCTCTCTGTCCATTACATGTAGGTAGAGTACTGTCGCTCTGTCTCTCTGTCCATTACATGAAGGTAGAGTATTGTCTCTCTGTCTCTCTGTCCATTACATGTAGGTAGAGTACTGTCTCTCTGTCCATTACATGTAGGTAGAGTACTGTCTCTCTGTCTCTCTGACCATTACATGTAGGTAGAGTACTGTCTCTCTGTCCATTACATGTAGGTAGAGTACTGTCTCTCTGTCCATTACATGTAGGTAGAGTACTGTCTCTCTGTCTCTCTGTCCATTACATGTAGGTAGAGTACTGTCTCTCTGTCTCTCTGTCCATTACATGTAGGTAGAGTACTGTCTCTCTGTCCATTACATGTCGGTAGAGAAGCTTTGATCATTTGAAAAAGCTTTGTAGTGTTCGGGCAAAATCCAAAACGTGCACCCCTTGGGGTCCCGAGGACCGAGTTTGGGAAACGCTCTCTTAACACCACTGAAAATAGCTCCATTTTAAAATCTCATACTAAACAACTTAAACCAAGTAGAAAAGATAATGGAACTGTATATACAGGTGAAGTCAGAAGTTTACATACACTTAGGTTGTAGTCATTAAAACTCGTTTTTCAACAACTCCACAAATTTCTTGTTCACAAACTATAGTTTTGGCAAGTCGGTTAGGACATCGAACTTGTGCATGACACAAGTCATTTTTATAACAATTGTTTACAGACAGATTATTTAACTTATAATTCACTGTATCACAATTCCAGTGGGTCAGAAGTTTACATACACTAAGTTGACTGTGCCTTTAAACAGCTTGGACAATTCCAGAGAATGATGTCATGCCTTTAGAAGCTTCTGATAGGCTAATTGACATCATTTGAGTCAATTGGAGGTGTACCTTTGGATGTATTTCAAGGCTAAGGTCAAACTCAGTGCCTCTTTGCTTGACATCATGGAAAAATCAAAAGAAATCAGCCAAGACCTCATAAAATTGTTTTACTTCCACAAGTCTGGTTCATCCTTGGGAGCAATTTACAAACGTCTGAAGGTACCACGTTCATCTGTACAAACAATCGTACCCAAGTATGAACACCATGGGACCACGCAGCCGTCATACCGCTCAGGAAGGAGACGTCTTCTGTCTCCTAGAGATGAACATACTTTGGTGCGAAAAGTGCAAATCAATCCCAGAATAACAGCAAAGGACCTTGTGAAGATGCTGGAGGAAACACTTAATGGAGAAATGTCCTCTGGTCTGATGAAACAAAAAGAGAACTGTTTGGCCATAATGACCATTGTTATGTTTGGAGGAAAAAGGGGGAGGCTTGCAAGCCGAAGAACACCATCCCAACCGTGAAGCAAGGGGGTGGCAGCATCATATTGTGGGGGTGCTTTGCTGCAGGAGCCACGTGTGCACTTCACAAAATAGATGGGGAAGGAAAATTATGTGGATATTTTGAAGCAACATCTCAAGACATCAGTCTTAACGTTTTGTCGCAAATGGGTCTTCCAAATGGACAATGACCTCAAGCATACTTCCAAAGTTGTGGCAAAATGGCTTAAGGACAACAAAGTCAAGGTATTGGAGTGGCCACCGCAATGCCCTGACCTCAATCCAATAGAAGATTTGTGAGCAGAACTGAAAAAGCGTGTGCGAGCAAGGAGGCCTACAAACCTGACTCAGTTACACCAGCTCTGTCGGGATGAATGGGCCAAAATTCACCCAACTTATTGTGGGAAGCTTGTGGAAGGATACCTGAAACGTTTGACCCAAGTTAAACAATTTAAAGGCAATGCTACCAAATACTAATTGAGTGTATGTAAACTTCTCACCCACTGGTAATGTGATGAAAGAAATAAAAGCTGAAATAAATCATTCTCTCTACTATTATTCTGACATTTCACATTCTTAAAATAAAGTGATGATCCTAACTGACCTAAACAGGGAATTTTTGCTAGGATTAATTGTCAGGAATTGTGAAAAACTGAGTTTAAATGTATTTGGCTAAGGTGTATGTAAACTTCTGACTTCAACTGTATATATATTTATGATAGCCAACAATCAACTAAATAAAAGCTAGACAATCAGGCCCCCATTGGTTTTGTAATGTTTGAGCATAAGAACACAGCATTAGCCATGTCAAAATGTATCTCAGGTCAATGTCAAAATGTCTCTCAGTTTAGGGTTAGGGGTTAGGGGTTAGTGTTAGGGGTTAGGGGTTAGTGTTAGGGGTTAGGGGTTAGTGTTAGGGGTTAGGGGTTAGGGGTTAGGGTTAGGGTTAGGGTTAGGAGTTAGGGGTTAGTGTTAGGGGTTAGGGGTTAGGGTTAGGGGTTAGGGTTAGGGTTAGGAGTTAGGGGTTAGTGTTAGGGGTTAGGGTTAGGGGTTAGGGTTAGGAGTTAGGGGTTAGTGTTAGGGGTTAGGGTTAGGGGTTAGGGTTAGGGTTAGGGTTTAGATTTAGGGGTTAGGGTTAGGGTTTAGGGTTAGGGTTAGAGGTTAGTGTTATGGGTTAGGGTTAGGGGTTAGGGTTAGGGTTAGAGGTTAGCGTTATGGTTTAGGGTTAGGGGTTAGGGTTAGGGGTTAGAGGTTAGTGTTATGGTTTAGGGTTAGGGGTTAGGGTTAGGGGTTAGAGGTTAGTGTTATGGGTTAGAGGTTAGCGGTTAGGGTTATGGGTTAGAGGTTAGGGGTTAGGGTTAGAGGTTAGGGTTAGGGTTAGGGTTAGGGTTAGAGGTTAGCGTTAGGGTTAGAGGTTAGGGTTAGGGGTTAGTGTTATGGGTTAGAGGTTAGGGGTTAGGGTTAGAGGTTAGGGGTTAGGTTTAGAGGTTAGGGTTAGGGTTAGGGGTTAGTGTTATGGGTTAGAGGTTAGGGGTTAGGGTTAGAGGTTAGGGGTTAGGTTTAGAGGTTAGGGGTTAGGTTTAGAGGTTAGGGGTTAGGTTTAGAGGTTAGGGTTAGGTGCCTTGAAGGAAAACAGTTTGGGAACCCCTTCCGGCGCCGACAGAGATGGCCGCCTCGCTTCGCGTTCCTAGGAAACTATGCAGTTTTTTGTTTTTTTACGTGTTATTTCTTACATTAGTACCCCAGGTCATCTTAGGTTTCATTACATACAGTCGAGAAGAACTACTGAATATAAGATCAGCATCAACTCACCATCAGTACGACCAAGAATATGTTTTTCGCGACGCGGATCCTGTGTTCTGCCTTACAAACAGGACAACGGAGTGGATCCTATGCAGCGACCCAAAAAAACTACTCCGAAAGAGAGGGAAACGAGGCGGTCTTCTGGTCAGACTCCGGAGACGGGCACAGCGCGCACCACTCCCTAGCATTCTTCTTGCCAATGTCCAGTCTCTTGACAACAAGGTTGATGAAATCCGAGCAAGGGTAGCATTCCAGAGGGACATCAGAGACTGTAACGTCCTTTGCTTCACTGAAACATGGCTCACTGGAGAGACGCTATCCGAAGCGGTGCAGCCAACGGGTTTCTCCACACATCGCGCAGACAGAAACAAACATCTTTCTGGTAAGAAAGATGACACCCTAGACCCACTCCAATTTGCTTACCGCCCAAATAGGTCCACAGACGATGCAATCTCAACCACACTGCACACCGCCCTAACCCATCTGGACAAGAGGAATACCTATGTGAGAATGCTGTTCATTGACTACAGCTCGGCATTCAACACCATAGTACCCTCCAAGCTCGTCATCAAGCTCGAGACCCTGGGTCTCGACCCCGCCCTGTGCAACTGGGTACTGGACTTCCTGACGGGCCGCCCCCAGGTGGTGAGGGTAGGCAACAACATCTCCTCCCCGCTGATCCTCAACACTGGGGCCCCACAAGGGTGCGTTCTGAGCCCTCTCCTGTACTCCCTGTTCACCCACGACTGCGTGGCCACGCACGCCTCCAACTCAATCATCAAGTTTGCGGACGACACAACAGTGGTAGGCTTGATTACCAACAACGACGAGACGGCCTACAGGGAGGAGGTGAGGGCCCTCGGAGTGTGGTGTCAGGAAAATAACCTCACACTCAACGTCAACAAAACTAAGGAGATGATTGTGGACTTCAGGAAACAGCAGAGGGAACACCCCCCTATCCACATCGATGGAACAGTAGTGGAGAGGGTAGCAAGTTTTAAGTTCCTCGGCATACACATCACAGACAAACTGAATTGGTCCACTCACACAGACAGCATTGTGAAGAAGGCGCAGCAGCGCCTCTTCAACCTCAGGAGGCTGAAGAAATTTGGCTTGTCACCAAAAGCACTCACAAACTTCTACAGATGCACAATCGAGAGCATCCTGGCGGGCTGTATCACCGCCTGGTACGGCAACTGCTCCGCCCTCAACCGTAAGGCTCTCCAGAGGGTGGTGAGGTCTGCACAACGCATCACCGGGGGCAAACTACCTGCCCTCCAGGACACCTACACCACCCGATGTCACAGGAAGGCCATAAAGATCATCAAGGACATCAACCACCCGAGCCACTGCCTGTTCACCCCGCTATCATCCAGAAGGCGAGGTCAGTACAGGTGCATCAAAGCTGGGACCGAGAGACTGAAAAACAGCTTCTATCTCAAGGCCATCAGACTGTTAAACAGCCACCACTAACATTGAGTGGCTGCTGCCAACACACTGACACTGACTCAACTCCAGCCACTTTAATAATGGGAATTGATGGGAAATGATGTAAATATATCACTAGCCACTTTAAACAATGCTACCTTATATAATGTTACTTACCCTACATTATTCATCTCATATGCATACGTATATACTGTACTCTATATCATCGACTGTATCCTTATGTAATACATGTATCACTAGCCACTTTAAACTATGCCACTTTGTTTACATACTCATCTCATTTGTACATACTGTACTCGATACCATCTACTGTATCTTGCCTATGCTGCTCTGTACCATCACTCATTCATATATCCTTATGTACATATTCTTTATCCCCTTACACTGTGTACAAGACAGTAGTTTTGGAATTGTTAGTTAGATTACTTGTTGGTTATTACTGCATTGTCGGAACTAGAAGCACAAGCATTTCGCTACACTCGCATTAACATCTGCTAACCATGTGTATGTGACAAATAAAATTTGATTTGATTTGAAGAGGGGAGGGGGCGTATGCCTCATGGCCAACGTGACATGGTGTGATGAAAGAAACATACAGGAACTCAAATCCTTCTGTTCACCTGATTTAGAATTCCTCACAATCAAATGTAGACCGCATTATCTACCAAGAGAATTCTCTTCGATTATAATCACAGCCGTATATATCCCCCCCCAAGCAGACACATCGATGGCTCTGAACGAACTTTATTTAACTCTCTGCAAACTGGAAACAATTTATCCGGAGGCTGCATTCATTGTAGCTGGGGATTTTAACAAGGCTAATCTGAAAACAAGACTCCCCAAATTTTATCAGCATATCGATTGCGCAACCAGGGGAGGAAAGACCTTGGACCATTGTTACTCTAACTTCCGCGACGCATATAAGGCCCTGCCCCGCCCCCCTTTCGGAAAAGCTGACCACGACTCCATTTTGTTGATCCCTGCCTACAGACAGAAACTAAAACA
The DNA here is from genome assembly GCF_057628025.1 of Oncorhynchus mykiss. Classification (NCBI taxonomy): domain Eukaryota; kingdom Metazoa; phylum Chordata; class Actinopteri; order Salmoniformes; family Salmonidae; genus Oncorhynchus; species Oncorhynchus mykiss. Next base: position 2,756,704 of record NC_143046.1, on the reverse strand, counting down.
AGAGGCTCCCACGCTGAGGTCTGTCCAACGCTGGTCCGACCAAGCTGACTCCACACTCCAAGACTGCTTCCATCACGTGGACTGGGAGATGTTTCGTATTGCGTCAGATAACAACATTGACGAATACGCTGATACGGTGTGCGAGTTCATTAGAACGTGCGTTGAAGATGTCGTTCCCATAGCAACGATTAAAACATTCCCTAACCAGAAACCGTGGATTGATGGCAGCATTCGTGTGAAACTGAAAGCGCGAACCACTGCTTTTAATCAGGGCAAGGTGTCTGGTAACATGACCGAATACAAACAGTGCAGCTATTCCCTCCGCAAGGCTATCAAACAAGCTAAGCGCCAGTACAGAGACAAAGTAGAATCTCAATTCAACGGCTCAGACACAAGAGGCATGTGGCAGGGTCTACAGTCAATCACGGACTACAGGAAGAAATCCAGCCCAGTCACGGACCAGGATGTCTTGCTCCCAGGCAGACGAAATAACTTTTTTGCCCGCTTTGAGGACAATACAGTGCCACTGACACGGCCTGCAATGAAAACATGCGGTCTCTCCTTCACTGCAGCCGAGGTGAGTAAGACATTTAAACGTGTTAACCCTCGCAAGGCTGCAGGCCCAGATGGCATCCCCAGCTGCGCCCTCAGAGCATGCGCAGACCAGCTGGCCGGTGTGTTTACGGACATATTCAATCAATCCCTATACCAGTCTGCTGTTCCCACATGCTTCAAGAGGGCCACCATTGTTCCTGTTCCCAAGAAAGCTAAGGTAACTGAGCTAAATGACTACCGCCCCGTAGCACTCACATCCGTCATCATGAAGTGCTTTGAGAGACTAGTCAAGGACCATATCACCTCCACCCTACCTGACACCCTAGACTCACTCCAATTTGCTTACCGCCCAAATAGGTCCACAGACGATGCAATCTCAACCACACTGCACACTGCCCTAACCCATCTGGACAAGAGGAATACCTATGTGAGAATGCTGTTCATCGACTACAGCTCGGCATTCAACACCATAGTACCCTCCAAGCTCGTCATCAAGCTCGAGACCCTGGGTCTCGACCCCGCCCTGTGCAACTGGGTACTGGACTTCCTGACGGGCCGCCCCCAGGTGGTGAGGGTAGGCAACAACATCTCCTCCCCGCTGATCCTCAACACTGGGGCCCCACAAGGGTGCGTTCTGAGCCCTCTCCTGTACTCCCTGTTCACCCACGACTGCGTGGCCACGCACGCCTCCAACTCAATCATCAAGTTTGCGGACGACACAACAGTGGTAGGCTTGATTACCAACAACGATGAGACGGCCTACAGGGAGGAGGTGAGGGCCCTCGGAGTGTGGTGTCAGGAAAACAACCTCACACTCAACGTCAACAAAACTAAGGAGATGATTGTGGACTTCAGGAAACAGCAGAGGGAACACCCCCCTATCCACATCGATGGAACAGTAGTGGAGAGGGTAGCAAGTTTTAAGTTCCTCGGCATACACATCACAGACAAACTGAATTGGTCCACTCACACAGACAGTATCGTGAAGAAGGCGCAGCAGCGCCTCTTCAACCTCAGGAGGCTGAAGAAATTCGGCTTGTCACCAAAAGCACTCACAAACTTCTACAGATGCACAATCGAGAGCATCCTGGCGGGCTGTATCACCGCCTGGTATGGCAACTGCACCGCCCTCAACCGTAAGGCTCTCCA
>NC_143046.1:2737500-2752500 GCF_057628025.1 Oncorhynchus mykiss | reverse complement strand
TGTCAGAGGTGAGAGGAGTTTATACACAGAGAGAGACGCAAGCACACGTCCTGTTGCTCTCTCACACACACATACGCATGGTTTTTGGCCATCTCTTGACTGTCATTGTTAAAGTGATGCTCCAGAACATTTGTATAATTTCAGCCAGTAGTCACGAGCCAAAACGGGTCCCCGTTTATTGTGTACTACGTCATCCATTCCTCGTTATTTGTGTACTACGTCATCCCTTCCCCATTTATTGTGTACTACGTCATCCCTTCCCCATTTATTGTGTACTACGTCATCCATTCCTCGTTTATTGTGTACTACGTCATCCATTCCCCATTTATTGTGTACTACGGCATCCATTCCTCGTTTATTGTGTACTACGTCATCCCTTCCCCATTTATTGTGCACTACGGCATCCATTCCCCATTTATTGTGTAAGACATGTCTATGTCCCAGAGTTGGCTGTTGTTTACAACGTCATTCTAGTCACATTATCACATATTGAGCAACAACTGTCCCAGTTTAGGGACACCGATCCTGTAGAGGTTTAAGATCCCGGACAGCATCTTTCATCTAACATGAACTAACTCACTTTTGTACATCGCCTTGGTCCGTACAATTGACCTAATTTCAACTCCCAAAAACAGAATACTTCCAGGTCAGCTGTAATATCAGCTGTAATATCAATACCTTTATGAAGCACAATTTCTCCCCTTTCCAACAAAATCCATGACGAGACCTTCATGATGCCCATCTCTGCATGGTTCAAGAAGGCAATGAGATCCGTCTTTTTAAAGATGGAGAGTGGGGAAGCCTATTGCGTGATAGTGAGAAGGTGAGATGTCATGTGGGGAAGCCTATTGCGTGATAGTGAGAAGGAGAGATGTCGTGTGAGGAAGCGACACCTATTGCGTGATAGTGAGAAGGAGAGATGTCATGTGGGGAAGCGACACCTATTGCGTGATAGTGAAAAGGAGAGATGTCATGTGGGGAAGCGACACCTATTGCGTGATAGTGAGAAGGAGAGATGTCGTGTGAGGAAGCCTATTGCGTGATGGTGAGAAGGAGAGATGTCGTGTGAGGTAACGTCTTTTTCCACTCGATCTGTCCAACTTATCACCTTATCGCCCCTAAAATGTACAAAAAAACACTATAAAGAGTTTATATAATGTGTCAATACATACAATTACCATAGCGATCAACGCTTGAATAGAAACGTTGTTCACACCCCAGATTATGATGTCAACACAGTCGCTACAGTCCCATTAGTTTTCATTGCAGCCTCGTATGAATGTTGCAGTGCGCACATTTGTGTGGAATGGGGTTAGTCACCATTACATGGTTCACCAACCTCAATCTCCAACTCACCCAAGACATTCATGTTTAGGGACACCGATCCTGTAGTGGGTTATTAATTTGTTCTATCTCTGGACCTGAACAGTTGCTGAGGTATGGCTTATCTATCTATCCATCTATTTTAGTCCAGTTCTGTGTCATGCCTTGAGAATGACCCCTTAAGGGTCCTGGTCACCCTGTGGTCTGTTAGTCCCCCTGTGGTCTGTTAGTCACCCTGTGGTCTGTTAGTCACCCTGTGGTCCATTAGTCACCCTGTGGTCTGTTAGTCCCCCTGTGGTCTGTTAGTCACCCTGTGGTCTGTTAGTCATCCTGTGGTCTGTTAGTCCCCCTGTGGTCCGTTAGTCCCCCTGTGGTCCGTTAGTCCCCCTGTGGTCTGTTAGTCACCCTGTGGTCTGTTAGTCCCCCTGTGGTCTGTTAGTCATCCTGTGGTCTGTTAGTCCCCCTGTGGTCTGTTAGTCACCCTGTGGTCTATTAGTCATCCTGTGGTCTGTTAGTCCCCCTGTGGTCCGTTAGTCCCCCTGTGGTCCGTTAGTCCCCCTGTGGTCTGTTAGTCACCCTGTGGTCTGTTAGTCCCCCTGTGGTCTGTTAGTCATCCTGTGGTCTGTTAGTCCCCCTGTGGTCTGTTAGTCACCCTGTGGTCTATTAGTCATCCTGTGGTCTGTTAGTCCCCCTGTGGTCCGTTAGTCCCCCTGTGGTCTGTTAGTCACCCTGTGGTCTGTTAGTCCCCCTGTGGTCCGTTAGTCCCCCTGTGGTCCGTTAGTCCCCCTGTGGTCTGTTAGTCACCCTGTGGTCTGTTAGTCACCCTGTGGTCTGTTAGTCACCCTGTGGTCTGTTAGTCACCCTGTGGTCCATTAGTCCCCCTGTGGTCTGTTAGTCCCCCTGTGGTCTGTTAGTCACCCTGTGGTCCATTAGTCACCCTGTGGTCCATTAGTCCCCCTGTGGTCTGTTAGTCACCCTGTGGTCTGTTAGTCACCCTGTCGTCTGTTAGTCACCCTGTGGTCTGTTAGTCCCCCTGTGGTCTGTTAGTCCCCCTGTGGTCTATTAGTCCCCCTGTGGTCTGTTAGTCCCCCTGTGGTCTGTTAGTAACCCTGTGGTCCATTAGTCACCCTGTGGTCTGTTAGTCCCCCTGTGGTCTGTTAGTCACCCTGTGGTCTGTTAGTCCCCCTGTGGTCTGTTAGTCACCCTGTGGTCTGTTAGTCCCCCTGTGGTCTGTTAGTCCCCCTGTGGTCCATTAGTCCCCCTGTGGTCTGTTAGTCCCCCTGTGGTCTGTTAGTCACCCTGTGGTCTGTTAGTCCCCCTGTGGTCTGTTAGTCACCCTGTGGTCCATTAGTCACCCTGTGGTCTGTTAGTCCCCCTGTGGTCTGTTAGTCACCCTGTGGTCCATTAGTCACCCTGTGGTCTGTTAGTCACCCTGTGGTCTGTTAGTCACTCTGTGGTCAGCCTCTAGTCCTCTAGTCCAGGGTAACAGCCTCTATTCTAGGGTAACAGCCTCTAGTCCTAGTTCTCTAGTCTAGGGTCACAGCCTCTAGTCTAGGGTCACAGCCTCTAGTCCTCTAGTCTTGGGTAACAGGCTCTAGTCTATGGTAATAACCTCTAGTCTAGGGTAACAGCCTCTAGTTCTCTAGTCTAGGGTAACAGCCTCTAGTCCTCTGGTCTAGGGTAACAGTCTCTAGTCTGGGGTCACAGCCTCTAGTCCTCTAGTCTAGGGTAACAGGCTCTAGTCTATGGTAATAGCCTCTAGTCTAGGGTAACAGCCTCTAGTCCCCTAGTCTAGGGTAACAGCCTCTAGTCCTCTGGTCCAGGGTAACAGCCTCTAGTCTAGGATAATAGCCTCTAATCCTTGTCCTCGAGTCTATGTTAACATCCTCGAGTCTAGGGTCACAGCCTCTAGTCTAGGGTAACGGCCTCTAGTCTTGGGTAACAGGCTCTAGTCTAGGGTCACAGCTTCTTGTCCTCTAGTCTAGAGTAACAGGCTCTAGTCTGGGGTCACAGCCTCTAGTCCTCTAGTCTAGGGTAACAGGCTCTAGTCTAATTTAATAGCCTCTAGTCTACGGTAACAGCCTCTAGTCCTCTAGTCTTGGGTAACAGGCTCTAGTCTGGGATCACAGCCTCTAGTCCTCTAGTCTAGGGTAACAGGCTCTAGTCTATTTTAATAGCCTCTAGTCTAGGGTAACAGGCTCTAATCTAGGCTAACAGCCTCTAGTCCTCTAGTCTAGGCTAACAGTCTCTAGTCCTCTAGTCTAGGGTAACAGGCTCTAGTCTATGGTAATAGCCTCTAGTCTAGGGTAATAGCCTCTAGTCTAGGGTAATAGCCTCTAGTCCTCTAGTCTAGGGTAACAGGCTCTAGTCTAGGGTCACATACAGTTTGGGGGGAGTGAGGTGGCATTTTGGGGGTGCGTATATTTTGTCTCTGCTGGAGGCTGATCAGAGCCAGATGAACCAACAGCAGTAAATTACAGCTAACAGGCTACAGGCTACAGGATAAGAGGAGAGGAGAGGAGAGGAGAGGAGAGGAGAGGAGAGGAGAGGAGAGGAGAGGAGAGGAGAGGCGAGAGGGGGAAGGGGAGAGGAGAGATGAGAAGGGGAGGGGAGAGGAGAGGAGAGGAGATGAGGAGGGGAGAGGGAACGGGAGAGGGGAAAGGGGAGGAGAGGAGAGAAGAGGGGGAAGGGGAGAGGAGGAGGAGGAGAGGAGAGATGAGTAAGGGAGAGGGGTAAGGTGAGGAGGAGAGAGGAGAGGTAGGGGAGATGGGAAAGGTGAGGAGAGGGAAGGAGAGGATGGGAGGGGTGAGAGGGAAGGGGAGAGGAGGGGGGAGAGGAGAGATGAGAAGGGGAGAGAGGAGAGGAGAGGAGAGGAGAGGAGATGAGAGGGGTGAGGAGGGGAGAGGAGAGGAGAGGAGAGGAGAGGGGTGAGGAGAGGTGAGGTGAGGAGGGGGGAGGAGAGGAGAGGAGAGGAGAGGAGGGGAGAGGAAGTGAGCAGTAAAATAGAACTAACAGGCGGCAGGATAAAAGTGGGACCATGTGGCTCCAATTACCCTGCCGGACCTCATCACCTCGCACCCTTAGGGTGCCATTCGGGACGCAAACAATAACACCCCTCTCCTCACAGCCATGACCCTCATCTCTCATCCTCCTAACAACATAACACCCCTCTCCTCACAGCCATGACCCTCATCCCTCCCTCCTCACATCATAACACCCCTCTCCTCATACCTGGGGTGATTTATTGTTGAGTTGTTTAACTATTTAGGCTGTGTGTATTTTCTCAGCTCTATCTGTGTATTTGGCCACACACTGCAACCATTGTTTCAGCAGCAGGAACTGGTTGCTCTGAGCTGCTGGGGAAGAACAGAACTATATAAGGAGAGAGAGAGAGAGAGAGACAGCTAGAGAGTAGGGCTCTGGTCTATAGTAGTGATCTATATGGGGAATAGGGCTCTGGTCTAAAGTAGTGCACTATATAGGGAATAGGGCTCTGGTCTAAAGTAGTGTACTATGTAGGGAATAGGGCTCAGGTCTAAAGTAGTGATCTATATAGGGAATAGGGCTCTGGTCTAAAGTAGTACACTATATAGGGAATAGGGCTCTGGTCTAAAGTAGTGTACTATGTAGGGAATGGGGCCCTGGTCTAAAGTAGTGCACTATATAGGGAATAGGGCTCTGGTCTAAAGTAGTGATCTATATAGGAAATAGGGCTCTGGTCTAAAGTAGTGTACTATGTAGGGAATAGGGCTCTGGTCTAAAGTAGTGCACTATGTAGGGAATAGGGCTCTGGTCTAAAGTAGTGCACTATGTAGGGAATAGGGCTCCATTTGGGATGCAGTATGTTATTCTCAGGTAATGACTACTGTCTGAGTGCTGGTAAACAACCAGGTAAATCATCATAGTAAATTGGTAACTGAGACCTCATGCTGTGTGAACAATATACACTCAACACTTTAGGCCACAACTAAACACTGTCCCTAATGTCAAAATCAAATTAGATTTGTTACATGCTTCATAATCAACAGGTTTAGAATAAATGTGAAATGCTTTCTTACGGCCCCAACAACGCAGAGAGGAACAACATTAATTAAAGTCATATTAAATCGATGAGTAACGACGTACGGCTCTAATCTCTCAGTATTACATACACTCTTCTTCTTCGGTTATATTGTATCTTCCATCCCCTCCTCCCTCACAGATACTAAAACAAGCCAAGATACTAAGGTATTACATACACTCTTCTTCTTCGGTTATATTGTATCTTCCATCCCCTCCTCCCTCACAGATACTAAAACAATCTTTGACTTCATGGAATAACACAGGATGACTTTTCTCCTTTGCTCTTCTTCTACTGAGTCAATGACTAACCTGACTATATACACAGAGTACCAGTACTGAGTCAATGAGTAACCTGACTATATACACAGAGTACCAGTACTGAGTCAATGAGTAACCTGACTATATACACAGAGTACCAGTACTGAGTCAATGAGTAACCTGACTATATACACAGAGTACCAGTACTGAGTCAATGAGTAACCTGACTATATACACAGAGTACCAGTACTGAGTCAATGAGTAACCTGACTATATACACAGAGTACCAGTACTGAGTCAATGAGTAACCTGACTATATACACAGAGTACCAGTACTGAGTCAATGAGTAACCTGACTATATACACAGAGTACCAGTACTGAGTCAATGACTAACCTGACTATATACACAGAGTACCAGTACTGAGTCAATGAGTAACCTGACTATATACAGAGTACCAGTACTGAGTCAATGACTAACCTGACTATATACACAGAGTACCAGTACTGAGTCAATGAGTAACCTGACTATATACACAGAGTACCAGTACTGAGTCAATGAGTAACCTGACTATATACACAGAGTACCAGTACTGAGTCAATGAGTAACCTGACTATATACACAGAGTACCAGTACTGAGTCAATGAGTAACCTGACTATATACACAGAGTACCAGTACTGAGTCAATGAGTAACCTGACTATATACACAGAGTACCAGTACTGAGTCAATGAGTAACCTGACTATATACACAGAGTACCAGTACTGAGTCAATGAGTACCCTGACTATATACACAGAGTACCAGTACTGAGTCAATGAGTACCCTGACTATATACACAGAGTACCAGTACTGAGTCAATGAGTAACCTGGCTATATACACAGAGTACCAGTACTGAGTCAATGAGTAAACTGACTATATACACAGAGTACCAGTACTGAGTCAATGACTAACCTGACTATATACACAGAGTACCAGTACTGAGTCAATGAGTAACCTGACTATATACACAGAGTACCAGTACTGAGTCAATGAGTAACCTGACTATATACACAGAGTACCAGTACTGAGTCAATGAGTAACCTGACTATATACACAGAGTACCAGTACTGAGTCAATGAGTAACCTGACTATATACACAGAGTACCAGTACTGAGTCAATGAGTAACCTGACTATATACACAGAGTACCAGTACTGAGTCAATGAGTAACCTGACTATATACACAGAGTACCAGTACTGAGTCAATGAGTAACCTGACTATATACACAGAGTACCAGTACTGAGTCAATGACTAACCTGACTATATACACAGGGTACCAGTACTGAGTCAATGAGTAACCTGACTATATACACAGAGTACCAGTACTGAGTCAATGAGTAACCTGACTATATACACAGAGTACCAGTACTGAGTCAATGAGTAACCTGGCTATATACACACAGAGTACCAGTACTGAGTCAATGAGTAACCTGACTATATACACAGAGTACCAGTACTGAGTCAATGAGTAACCTGACTATATACACAGAGTACCAGTACTGAGTCAATGAGTAACCTGACTATATACACAGAGTACCAGTACTGATTCAATGAGTAACCTGACTACAGTGGGGCAAAAAAGTATTTAGTCAGCCACCAATTGTGCACGTTCTCCCACTTAAAAAGATGAGAGAGGCCTGTAATTTTCATCATAGGTACACTTCAACTATGACAGACAAAATGAGGAAAAAAAATCCAGAAAATCACATTGTAGGATTTTTAATGAATTTATTTTCAAATTATGGTGGAAAATAAGTCTAAAGGTCTTACTTACATTGGCTTTGGAGAGCGAGATTACACATTCATCCGGAACATCTGGTGCTCTCATGCATGGTTCAGTATTGCTTGCCTCGAAGCGAGCATAGAAGGCATTTAAAGTTGCTCGTCTGGTAGGCTCAAGCCACTCGGCAGCTCGCGGCCTGATTTCCCTTTGTAATTGTGATAGTTTGCAAGCCCTGCCACATCTGACGAGCATCAGCATAGTAGGATTCGATCTTGGTCCTGTATTGATGCTTTTCCTCTTTGATGGCTCGTCGGAGGTCGTAGTGGGATTTCTAACAATGGTTAGATTGTAACATTGCAGCTCTAACATTGGTGTGGTAAACTCCTCAATGTTATCAGATGAAACCCAGAACATATTCCAGTGCTAGTGAAACAGTCCTGTAGCTTAGCATTCGCCTCATTGGACCACTTCTGTATTGAGCGCATCACTGGTATTTCCTGTTTGAGTTTTTTGCTTTTACGCAGGAATCAGGAGGACGATGGACACAATGGGGGAAACATTAAGTTAAGATCAGTGCAACAAAAAAAAAAACACACTAAATGATTTGTTTTCAACGGCAGCTATCCATTCCTTCACACTATTTTCTATAGTCACCTTGTTTTTACCAGCTCCTCATGTCCGTAGGGCTGTAGGTGCCAGTTTGGATGCAGACAATGTCTGTGAAATCTAGATGACGTCCCAGTAACACAGAGAGAAACCGGGAAACATCAAAGTGATTTTTAGAGATAGATCACGTTCACCTATCAGACCGATATCCTGACGTAAAACTATCTTGCTGTTTAATGAAGACAATCAGGATACTGTGTTTTCTAACTGTTTATTTGTTGAGCTGTTCTGTTGTGTTGTATTGCCTTGATAAGTAGAGCGAGCAAAGATTTTTTTATGACTAACCCAAGGTAAACCACAGCCTGTTGTTTTCAATTGGAGCAAATTAATCATAGTCGGCAGAACAAAGCAAGGAGGTGGGCAAAGATAAGCACGAGAGCCAGTTGGCGCGTTTTGGCATTGTAGTGGCATATTTTCTCTATTCCATCCAATAAATATGACCACTGCCCTGGCGAAAGAGGGGCTATGTGGTGGTGGTGTAGGTGACGTGGTGCCAGACCTCACTACCCTCTGGAGAGCCTTACGGTTGTGGGCGGAGCAGTTGCCGTACCAGGCGGTGATACAGCCCAACAGGATGCTCTCAATTGTGCATCTCTAAAAGTTTGTGAGGGTTTTAGGTGACAAGTCAATTTTCTTTAGCCTCCTGAGGTTGAAGAGACGCTGTTGTGCCTTCTTCACCACACTGTCTATGTGGGTGGAGCATTTCAGTTTGTCCGTGATGTGTACGCCGAGGAACTTAAAACTTTACACCTCACCACTACTGTCCCATCGATGAGATGGGGGGGGGGGGGGGGGGGGGGGGGGGGGGTTCTCCCTCTGCTGTTTCCTGAAGTCCAAAATCATCTCCTTTTGTTTTGTTGACGTTGAGTGAGAGGTTGTTTTCCTGACACCACACTCCAAGGGCCCTCACCTCCTCCCTGTGGGCAGTCTTGTCATTGTTGGTAATTGTTGGTAATCAAGCCCACTACTGTAGTGTCATCTGCAAACTTGATGATTGAGTTGGAGGTGTGCATGGCCACACAGTCATGGGTGAACTGGGAGTACAGGAGGGGGCTGAGCACGCAGGATCAGCGAAGTGGAGGTGTTGTTTCCTACCTTCGCCACCTGGACGTGGCCCGTCAGGAAGTCCAGGACCCAGTTGCACAGGGCGGGGTTGTGACCCAGGGTCTCCAGCTTGATGATGAGTTCGGAGGGTACTATGGTGTTAAATGCCGAGCTGTAGTCGATGAACAGCATTCTTACATAGGTATTATCCAGATGGGATAGGGCAGTGTGCAGTGTGATGGCGAATGCATCGTCTGTGGACCTAAACAACGCAATTTTTAAACATTTGTCAAAGGGTAAAGTCAAAACATAAAACTTTGTTCGTAACAGATTTTAGTTCTGGGAACAGAAAACTGTATTGATTTCAAATGTTTCATCAAGGAGAAAATGATCAGAATGTCAGTTTACCTTCTCCCTCTGCCAGCCACTGGGCCACTGGGCTTCCTCTCAGCACCATATTTGGTAGTGAGAGGAAACGCCAACCGGATGCTTCACATTTATACATCCGGTGTGAAACATCTGGCTCATTGTTCTATCTGTGGCGCTAGGAGCAAATGACTAGATTGCAATATTGGGGCGGCAGGTAGTCTAGTGGTTAGAGTGTAGGGGAGGCAGGTAGCCTAGTGGTTAGAGTGTAGAGGTGGCAGGTAGCATAGTGGTTAGAGTGTAGGGGAGGCAGGTAGCCTAGTGGTTAGAGTGTAGGGGAGGCAGGTAGCCTAGTGGTTAGAGTGTAGGGGAGGCAGGTAGCCTAGTGGTTAGAGTGTTGGATTTATAACCGAAAGATCGAATCCCAGAGCTGACAAGGTACAAATCTGTCGTTCTGCCCATGAACAAGGCAGTTAACCCAACTGTTCCTAGGCCGTCATTGGAAACAAGAATTTGTTATTTTTAACTGACTTGCCTAGTTAAATAAAGGTTAAATAAAATAAAAAAGATATGCTGTTATATTGTTTTATACACAGAGGACTGGTGAGATGAGATTAGTATTTTATTAATCCCAAAGGGTTGTATGTAAAGACTTTTGTTCCAGCGGCAACACAAACGATCACGATCAACTAATTGTCTTCGTTCTAAACGTGTATATTCTCTTTGTCGTTGTCCTCTGACTGCCTTGACTGTCCTGTCTCCATTCCTCCAGATTTGGAGCAGCCTTTCCTCAGGAGAAACAGAGGAAGCAACGGGGACCTGGAGACCATCTTCATATCAAGATCCTCCACTCACATCACAGTACCTTGTCTAGTCACTGTGCCCGACCTCAACGTCACACTTTATCTGGTACCTTCACTTCTGTCTCTGTCTGTCTCTCTCTCTCTCAGTGCATGCTGGGCGTGTTTTGTAGTTGAGAGGCCATGTGTTTTCTTGATTCTTTCTTTGGTATTTTGTTTGGTGGAGGGTTAACGCACTGTTAGTTTAGCAGTACCCACAGTTTTTGTTCAAAGTTAGGGTGGAAGTGGACAGAGTTTTAGTTTCCTGGGGTTTGAACAGTGCGACGGCTTCACAGCGGAGGAGACGCGGTCGATACGGCATGTGTTCCTGAAAATGGAGTTAAGGTGGAGTAGGTTCTGTTCGCGGTAGGAGCTGAAGTTCTGTAACCAGAATGAACAAAGCTGTGGTTGTGTTCATGAAAAGAGTACATTTTATGGGTCAGCTGATTGCTAATGGAATATTTGTAAGGGATGTGCTGTTGCCGATTTCTCCTTTTTCGACTCCTTCGACAAGGGTAGTAGTTGTGACCCTGTCTCCGTTCATTACATATGATCAAATCAGGAAAGAGCTGAGGCGTTTTGGTAAGTTTGTTAGCGGTTTTCGTGTACTGTCGGCAGGTTTTTAGGCAGATGCAGTTAAGCTCGTTGTTTCGTTCCTGAGGCAAATGTTCATATTTCAGAACAACAATGAGCAACAGTTAAATGTGCATTTTAAAGGGAGGCATGGGGAGGGGCTCTACGTGGGGTTTGCCACCACAGATAGTCTGCGGTGCTTTGAGTGTGGGGGTTTGGGGCATAAGAGCTTCGCGTGCCCACATAAATGCCAAGAGTGTGCAAAGCTGTCATCAAGGCAAAGGGTGGCTATTCAAAGAATATTTGAAGAATTATATTTTGATTTGTTTAACACTTTTTTGGTTACTACATTATTCCATATGTGTTATTTCATCGTTTTCATGTCTTCACTATTATTCTACAATGTAGAAAATAGTAAAAAATTCAGAAAAGCCTTAGAATGAGTAGGTGTTGTAAAACGTTTGACCAGTAGTGTATTCAGATGATGTTTCTGTGATGGTCAGGGATGGGCAGGGTATGCAGCCACTAGAGACTAGACTGAAGGTGGAGGGAGCCTCGTCAGCTAAGGGGAACTGAGGCAAGGCGAAGCTCTGTTATGTGGGGCATGGAGGGATCCATTGCTTTGACTGTGTTGTAATTTGGTTTATTCGGATTGATTGAATGTTCTGGTCCTGAGGCTTCAGTGTGTTAGTAGAACAGGTTAGTGAACTCAGCCCCAGGACCAGCTGGATGAGGGGACTGAAGCTTCAGTGTGTTAGTAGAACAGGTTAGTGAACTCAGCCCCAGGACCAGCTGGATGAGGGGACTGAGGCTTCAGTGTGTTAGTAGAACAGGTTAGTGAACTCAGCCCCAGGACCAGCTGGATGAGGGGACTGAGGCTTCAGTGTCTTAGTAGAACAGGTTAGTGAACTCAGGACCAGCTGGATGAGGGTCCTGAGGCTTCAGTGTGTTAGTAGAACAGGTTAGTGAACTCAGGACCAGCTGGATGAGGGGACTGAGGCTTCAGTGTGTTAGTAGAACAGGTTAGTGAACTCAGCCCCAGGACCAGCTGGATGAGGGGACTGAGGCTTCAGTGTGTTAGTAGAACAGGTTAGTGAACTCAGCCCCAGGACCAGCTGGATGAGGGGACTGAGGCTTCAGTGTGTTAGTAGAACAGGTTAGTGAACTCAGCCCCAGGACCAGCTGGATGAGGGACTCTTTTCTTTGCTCAGCTCTTGGCATTGCAGGGCTCTCTCTCTCTCTCTCTCCTCTACTGTACTCTTCTCTTCTCTCCTCTTTTCACCAATCACCGTCCATTCTCTTTATTTTCCCAATAGCCATCCTCTTCATCCATTAACCCTCTCCTCATCCCCCTCTCCCCTCTCATCCCTCTCTCCTCATCCCCCTCTCATTCCTCTCTCCTCTCCTCATCCCCTTCTCCACTCTCATCCCTCTCTCCTCTCTCCCCTCTCATCCCCGCTCTCCTCCTCTCTCCCTCTATCCCCTCTCATCCCCATCTCCCTTCTCATCCCTCTCTCCTCCTCATCCCCCATCTCATTCCTCTCTCCTCATCCCCCTCTCCTCTCATCCCAGATACTCCCCTCTCATCCCCTCTTCCCTCTCATCCCCCTCCCCCCTCATCCCTCTCTCCCTTCTCGTCCCCCACTCATTTCTCTCTCCTTGACCCCCTCTCCTCTCATCTCCTCTCCTCTCCTCATCCCCTTCTCCCCTCTCATTCCTCTCTCCTTGTCCCCCTCCCCCTCATCCCACTCTCCCTCTCTCCTTGTCCCCCTCTCCTCTCATCCCTCTCTCCCCTCTTATCCCCCCTCATCCTTTTATCCCCTCTCATCCCACTCTCATTCCTCTCTCCTTGTCCCCTCTCCCTTCATCCCTCTCCCCCCTCTCATCCTTTATCCCTCTCATCCCACTCTCCCCTCTCATTCCTCTCTCCTTATCCCCCTCTCCCCTCATCCCCTTCTCCCCTCTCATTCCTCTCTCCTTGTCCCCCTCTCCTCTCATCCCTCTCTCCCCTCTTATCCCCCTCTCATCCCTTTATCCCCTCATATCCCCCTCTCCCCTCTCATCCCCCACTCATTTCTCTCTCCTCTCATCCCTCTCTCCTCTCCTCTCCTTGCCCGCCTCTCCTCTCTCATCCCCCTCTCCTCTCATCCCTCTCTCCTCTCCTCGTCCGCCTCTCCTCTCTCATCCCGCTCTCCTCTCCTCGCCCCCTCTCCTCTCCTCATCCCCCTCTCCTCTCTCATCCCTCTCTCCTCTCCTCTCTCCCCAGTGGGAGACGATACCTATGCCCCTGGAGGATGAGGGGATGGTGTGGGACAGTAAAAGAGGCTGGTCCATCCCTAGACAAACCTTAGACTCCAGACCTTTCCTCTTCGGATTGTACTGCCAAGCTGGACTACAGGGGAGAGTGTACCGCTCTCCCCACTACGTGGTTCACTTCACAGGTAACTATGCACTACATAGTACACACTACCTAGTACACAGCCACCCTACATGAAAAATATGACCTCTCCACCCTCAGGTTGACAGAACTCACACTCTACCTAGTGTACACTACTAGTACAACTAGAGACCTAAGGGTCTCTTGACCTCATGACTGATAGGAAATGAGAGTCATAATTAAATTAAATTATTTCAGGGATGGATTTCCTCTCAGTCCATACTGCATATCTCTATATCATTAGAGATGGCCATACTGCATGTCTCTCTATATCATTAGAGATGGCCATACTGCATGTCTCTCTATATCATTAGAGATGGCCATACTGCATGTCTCTATATCATTAGAGATGGCCATACTGCATGTCTCTCTATATCATTAGAGATGGCCATACTGCATGTCTCTATATCATTAGAGATGGCCATAATGCATGTCTCTATATCATTAGAGATGGCCATACTGTATGTCTCTATATCATTAGAGATGGCCATACTGCATGTCTCTATATCATTAGAGATGGCCATACTGCATGTCTCTATATCATTAGAGATGGCCATACTGTATGTCTCATACTGCATGTCTCTCTATATCATTAGAGATGGCCATACTGCATGTCTCTATATCATTAGAGATGGCCATACTGAATGTCTCTATATCATTAGAGATGGCCATACTGCATGTCTCTCTATATCATTAGAGATGGCCATACTGCATGTCTCTCTATATCATTAGAGATGGCCATACTGCATATCTCTATATCATTAGAGATGGCCATACTGCATGTCTCTCTATATCATTAGAGATGGCCATACTGCATGTCTCTCTATATCATTAGAGATGGCCATACTGCATATCTCTATATCATTAGAGATGGCCATACTGCATGTCTCTATATCATTAGAGATGGCCATACTGCATGTCTCTCTATATCATTAGAGATGGCCATACTGTATGTCTCTATATCATTAGAGATGGCCATACTGCATGTCTCTCTATCATTAGAGATGGCCATACTGCATGCCTCTATGTCATTAGAGATGGCCATACTGCATATCTCTATATCATTAGAGATGGCCATACTGTATGTCTCTATATCATTAGAGATGGCCATACTGCATGTCTCATACTGCATGTCTCTCTATATCATTAGAGATGGCCATACTGCATATCTCTCTATATCATTAGAGATGGCCATACTGCATGTCTCTCTATATCATTAGAGATGGCCATACTGAATATCTCTCTATATCATTAGAGATGGCCATACTGCATATCTCTCTATATCATTAGAGATGGCCATACTGCATATCTCTCTATATCATTAGAGATGGCCATACTGCATATCTCTATATCATTAGAGATGGCCATACTGCATGTCTCTATATCATTAGAGATGGCCATACTGCATATCTCTCTATATCATTAGAGATGGCCATACTGAATATCTCTCTATATCATTAGAGATGGCCATACTGCATATCTCTATATCATTAGAGATGGCCATACTGCATGTCTCTATATCATTAGAGATGGCCATACTGCATGTCTCATACTGCATGTCTCTATATCATTAGAGATGGCCATACTGCATGCCTCTATATCATTAGAGATGGCCATACTGCATGTCTCTATATCATTAGAGATGGCCATACTGCATGTCTCTATATCA
>NC_143046.1:2707500-2732500 GCF_057628025.1 Oncorhynchus mykiss | reverse complement strand
CATTAACTATCTGATATGGAACATTAACTATATGGAACATTAACTATCTGATATGGAACATTAACTATATGGAACATTAACTATATGGAACATTAACTATATGGAACATTAACTATCTGGAACATTAACTATATGATATGGAACATTAACTATATGGAACATTAACTATATGGAACATTAACTATCTGATATGGAACATTAACTATCTGCCATGGAACATTAACTATATGGAACATTAACTATATGGAACATTAACTATATGGAACATTAACTATATGGAACATTAACTATCTGATATGGAACATTAACTATCTGCCATGGAACATTAACTATATGGAACATTAACTATATGATATGGAACATTAACTATCTGATATGGAACATTAACTATCTGATATGGAACATTAACTATCTGATATGGAACATTAACTATCTGATATGGAACATTAACTATCTGGAACATTAACTATCTGATATGGAACATTAACTATCTGATATGGAACATTAACTATCTGATATGGAACATTAACTATATGGAACATTAACTATCTGGAACATTAACTATCTGATATGGAACATTAACTATCTGGAACATTAACTATCTGATATGGAACATTAACTATCTGATATGGAACATTAACTATCTGATATGGAACATTAACTATCTGGAACATTAACTATCTGATATGGAACATTAACTATCTGATATGGAACATTAACTATCTGATATGGAACATTAACTATCTGGAACATTAACTATCTGATATGGAACATTAACTATCTGATATGGAACATTAACTATCTGATATGGAACATTAACTATCTGGAACATTAACTATCTGATATGGAACATTAACTATATGATATGGAACATTAACTATCTGATATGGAACATTAACTATCTGATATGGAACATTAACTATCTGATATGGAACATTAACTATATGGAACATTAACTATCTGATATGGAACATTAACTATATGGAACATTAACTATATGGAACATTAACTATATGGAACATTAACTATCTGGAACATTAACTATATGGAACATTAACTATCTGATATGGAACATTAACTATCTGATATGGAACATTAACTATCTGGAACATTAACTATCTGATATGGAACATTAACTATATGGAACATTAACTATATGGAACATTAACTATATGGAACATTAACTATATGGAACATTAACTATCTGATATGGAACATTAACTATCTGGAACATTAACTATCTGATATGGAACATTAACTATATGGAACATTAACTATATGGAACATTAACTATATGGAACATTAACTATCTGATATGGAACATTAACTATATGGAACATTAACTATCTGATATGGAACATTAACTATCTGGAACATTAACTATCTGATATGGAACATTAACTATCTGGAACATTAACTATCTGATATGGAACATTAACTATCTGATATGGAACATTAACTATATGGAACATTAACTATATGATATGGAACATTAACTATCTGGAACATTAACTATCTGATATGGAACATTAACTATATGGAACATTAACTATCTGATATGGAACATTAACTATATGGAACATTAACTATCTGATATGGAACATTAACTATCTGATATGGAACATTAACTATATGGAACATTAACTATATGGAACATTAACTATCTGGAACATTAACTATATGGAACATTAACTATCTGATATGGAACATTAACTATCTGATATGGAACATTAACTATCTGGAACATTAACTATCTGATATGGAACATTAACTATATGGAACATTAACTATATGATATGGAACATTAACTATCTGATATGGAACATTAACTATCTGGAACATTAACTATCTGATATGGAACATTAACTATCTGATATGGAACATTAACTATCTGGAACATTAACTATCTGATATGGAACATTAACTATATGGAACATTAACTATATGGAACATTAACTATATGGAACATTAACTATATGGAACATTAACTATCTGATATGGAACATTAACTATCTGGAACATTAACTATCTGATATGGAACATTAACTATATGGAACATTAACTATCTGATATGGAACATTAACTATCTGATATGGAACATTAACTATCTGATATGGAACATTAACTATCTGATATGGAACATTAACTATCTGATGTGGAACATTAACTATCTGGAACATTAACTATCTGATATGGAACATTAACTATCTGATATGGAACATTAACTATATGGAACATTAACTATCTGATATGGAACATTAACTATATGGAACATTAACTATATGATATGGAACATTAACTATCTGATATGGAACATTAACTATATGGAACATTAACTATATGATATGGAACATTAACTATCTGGAACATTAACTATCTGATATGGAACATTAACTATATGGAACATTAACTATATGATATGGAACATTAACTATCTGATATGGAACATTAACTATATGATATGGAACATTAACTATATGATATGGAACATTAACTATATGGAACATTAACTATCTGATATGGAACATTAACTATCTGGAACATTAACTATCTGATATGGAACATTAACTATATGATATGGAACATTAACTATATGGAACATTAACTATCTGATATGGAACATTAACTATCTGGAACATTAACTATCTGATATGGAACATTAACTATCTGGAACATTAACTATCTGATATGGAACATTAACTATATGGAACATTAACTATATGGAACATTAACTATATGGAACATTAACTATATGGAACATTAACTATCTGATATGGAACATTAACTATCTGGAACATTAACTATCTGATATGGAACATTAACTATATGGAACATTAACTATATGGAACATTAACTATATGGAACATTAACTATCTGATATGGAACATTAACTATATGGAACATTAACTATCTGATATGGAACATTAACTATCTGGAACATTAACTATCTGATATGGAACATTAACTATCTGGAACATTAACTATCTGATATGGAACATTAACTATCTGATATGGAACATTAACTATATGGAACATTAACTATATGATATGGAACATTAACTATCTGGAACATTAACTATCTGATATGGAACATTAACTATATGGAACATTAACTATCTGATATGGAACATTAACTATATGGAACATTAACTATCTGATATGGAACATTAACTATCTGATATGGAACATTAACTATATGGAACATTAACTATATGGAACATTAACTATCTGGAACATTAACTATATGGAACATTAACTATCTGATATGGAACATTAACTATCTGATATGGAACATTAACTATCTGGAACATTAACTATCTGATATGGAACATTAACTATATGGAACATTAACTATATGATATGGAACATTAACTATCTGATATGGAACATTAACTATCTGGAACATTAACTATCTGATATGGAACATTAACTATCTGATATGGAACATTAACTATCTGGAACATTAACTATCTGATATGGAACATTAACTATATGGAACATTAACTATATGGAACATTAACTATATGGAACATTAACTATATGGAACATTAACTATCTGATATGGAACATTAACTATCTGGAACATTAACTATCTGATATGGAACATTAACTATATGGAACATTAACTATCTGATATGGAACATTAACTATCTGATATGGAACATTAACTATCTGATATGGAACATTAACTATCTGATATGGAACATTAACTATCTGATGTGGAACATTAACTATCTGGAACATTAACTATCTGATATGGAACATTAACTATCTGATATGGAACATTAACTATATGGAACATTAACTATCTGATATGGAACATTAACTATATGGAACATTAACTATATGATATGGAACATTAACTATCTGATATGGAACATTAACTATATGGAACATTAACTATATGATATGGAACATTAACTATCTGGAACATTAACTATCTGATATGGAACATTAACTATATGGAACATTAACTATATGATATGGAACATTAACTATCTGATATGGAACATTAACTATATGATATGGAACATTAACTATATGATATGGAACATTAACTATATGGAACATTAACTATCTGATATGGAACATTAACTATCTGGAACATTAACTATCTGATATGGAACATTAACTATATGATATGGAACATTAACTATATGGAACATTAACTATCTGATATGGAACATTAACTATCTGGAACATTAACTATCTGATATGGAACATTAACTATCTGGAACATTAACTATCTGATATGGAACATTAACTATATGATATGGAACATTAACTATCTGATATGGAACATTAACTATCTGATATGGAACATTAACTATCTGATATGGAACATTAACTATATGATATGGAACATTAACTATATGGAACATTAACTATCTGATATGGAACATTAACTATCTGGAACATTAACTATCTGATATGGAACATTAACTATATGATATGGAACATTAACTATCTGATATGGAACATTAACTATCTGATATGGAACATTAACTATATGGAACATTAACTATCTGATATGGAACATTAACTATATGATATGGAACATTAACTATATGGAACATTAACTATATGGAACATTAACTATATGATATGGAACATTAACTATATGATATGGAACATTAACTATATGGAACATTAACTATATGGAACATTAACTATATGATATGGAACATTAACTATATGGAACATTAACTATATGATATGGAACATTAACTATATGATATGGAACATTAACTATATGGAACATTAACTATCTGATATGGAACATTAACTATCTGGAACATTAACTATCTGATATGGAACATTAACTATCTGATATGGAACATTAACTATCTGATATGGAACATTAACTATATGATATGGAACATTAACTATATGATATGGAACATTAACTATCTGGAACATTAACTATCTGATATGGAACATTAACTATATGATATGGAACATTAACTATCTGGAACATTAACTATCTGATATGGAACATTAACTATCTGGAACATTAACTATATGATATGGAACATTAACTATCTGATATGGAACATTAACTATATGGAACATTAACTATATGATATGGAACATTAACTATATGGAACATTAACTATATGATATGGAACATTAACTATATGGAACATTAACTATATGATATGGAACATTAACTATATGGAACATTAACTATATGATATGGAACATTAACTATCTGATATGGAACATTAACTATATGATATGGAACATTAACTATCTGATATGGAACATTAACTATATGATATGGAACATTAACTATCTGATATGGAACATTAACTATCTGGAACATTAACTATCTGATATGGAACATTAACTATATGGAACATTAACTATATGATATGGAACATTAACTATATGGAACATTAACTATATGATATGGAACATTAACTATCTGATATGGAACATTAACTATCTGATATGGAACATTAACTATCTGATATGGAACATTAACTATCTGGAACATTAACTATCTGATATGGAACATTAACTATATGATATGGAACATTAACTATATGATATGGAACATTAACTATATGGAACATTAACTATCTGATATGGAACATTAACTATCTGATATGGAACATTAACTATCTGATATGGAACATTAACTATCTGATATGGAACATTAACTATCTGATATGGAACATTAACTATCTGATATGGAACATTAACTATCTGATATGGAACATTAACTATATGATATGGAACATTAACTATATGATATGGAACATTAACTATATGGAACATTAACTATCTGATATGGAACATTAACTATCTGATATGGAACATTAACTATCTGATATGGAACATTAACTATCTGATATGGGACATTAACTATCTGATATGGAACATTAACTATCTGATATGGAACATTAACTATATGGAACATTAACTATCTGATATGGAACATTAACTATCTGATATGGAACATTAACTATCTGATATGGAACATTAACTATCTGATGTGGAACATTAACTATCTGGAACATTAACTATCTGATATGGAACATTAACTATATGATATGGAACATTAACTATATGGAACATTAACTATCTGATATGGAACATTAACTATATGGAACATTAACTATCTGATATGGAACATTAACTATATGGAACATTAACTATATGGAACATTAACTATCTGATATGGAACATTAACTATCTGATATGGAACATTAACTATCTGATATGGAACATTAACTATCTGATATGGAACATTAACTATCTGATATGGAACATTAACTATCTGATATGGAACATTAACTATATGG
The DNA here is from genome assembly GCF_057628025.1 of Oncorhynchus mykiss. NCBI lineage: Eukaryota > Metazoa > Chordata > Actinopteri > Salmoniformes > Salmonidae > Oncorhynchus > Oncorhynchus mykiss. Next base: position 2,726,189 of record NC_143046.1, on the reverse strand, counting down.
AACATTAACTATCTGATATGGAACATTAACTATATGATATGGAACATTAACTATATGATATGGAACATTAACTATATGGAACATTAACTATCTGATATGGAACATTAACTATCTGATATGGAACATTAACTATCTGATATGGAACATTAACTATCTGATATGGAACATTAACTATCTGATATGGAACATTAACTATCTGATATGGAACATTAACTATATGGAACATTAACTATCTGATATGGAACATTAACTATCTGATATGGAACATTAACTATCTGATATGGAACATTAACTATCTGATGTGGAACATTAACTATCTGGAACATTAACTATCTGATATGGAACATTAACTATATGATATGGAACATTAACTATATGGAACATTAACTATCTGATATGGAACATTAACTATATGGAACATTAACTATCTGATATGGAACATTAACTATATGGAACATTAACTATATGGAACATTATCTATCTGATATGGAACATTAACTATATGGAACATTAACTATATGGAACATTAACTATATGGAACATTAACTATCTGATATGGAACATTAACTATCTGATATGGAACATTAACTATCTGATATGGAACATTAACTATCTGATATGGAACATTAACTATCTGATATGGAACATTAACTATCTGATATGGAACATTAACTATCTGATATGGAACATTAACTATATGGAACATTAACTATCTGATATGGAACATTAACTATCTGATATGGAACATTAACTATATGGAACATTAACTATCTGATATGGAACATTAACTATCTGATATGGAACATTAACTATCTGATATGGAACATTAACTATCTGATATGGAACATTAACTATATGGAACATTAACTATCTGATATGGAACATTAACTATCTGGAACATTAACTATCTGATATGGAACATTAACTATATGGAACATTAACTATCTGATATGGAACATTAACTATATGGAACATTAACTATATGGAACATTAACTATCTGATATGGAACATTAACTATATGGAACATTAACTATCTGATATGGAACATTAACTATCTGATATGGAACATTAACTATATGGAACATTAACTATCTGATATGGAACATTAACTATATGGAACATTAACTATCTGATATGGAACATTAACTATCTGATATGGAACATTAACTATATGGAACATTAACTATCTGGAACATTAACTATATGGAACATTAACTATATGGAACATTAACTATCTGGAACATTAACTATATGGAACATTAACTATATGATATGGAACATTAACTATATGGAACATTAACTATCTGATATGGAACATTAACTATCTGGAACATTAACTATATGGAACATTAACTATCTGATATGGAACATTAACTATCTGATATGGAACATTAACTATATGGAACATTAACTATCTGATATGGAACATTAACTATATGGAACATTAACTATATGGAACATTAACTATCTGATATGGAACATTAACTATCTGATATGGAACATTAACTATATGGAACATTAACTATCTGATATGGAACATTAACTATATGGAACATTAACTATATGGAACATTAACTATATGATATGGAACATTAACTATCTGATATGGAACATTAACTATATGGAACATTAACTATCTGATATGGAACATTAACTATCTGATATGGAACATTAACTATATGGAACATTAACTATCTGATATGGAACATTAACTATATGGAACATTAACTATCTGGAACATTAACTATCTGGAACATTAACTATATGGAACATTAACTATCTGGAACATTAACTATCTGATATGGAACATTAACTATATGGAACATTAACTATCTGATATGGAACATTAACTATATGGAACATTAACTATCTGATATGGAACATTAACTATATGGAACATTAACTATATGGAACATTAACTATATGGAACATTAACTATCTGGAACATTAACTATATGGAACATTAACTATCTGGAACATTAACTATCTGATATGGAACATTAACTATATGGAACATTAACTATCTGATATGGAACATTAACTATCTGATATGGAACATTAACTATATGGAACATTAACTATATGGAACATTAACTATATGGAACATTAACTATATGGAACATTAACTATATGATATGGAACATTAACTATATGGAACATTAACTATCTGGAACATTAACTATATGGAACATTAACTATCTGGAACATTAACTATCTGATATGGAACATTAACTATATGGAACATTAACTATCTGGAACATTAACTATATGGAACATTAACTATCTGGAACATTAACTATCTGATATGGAACATTAACTATATGGAACATTAACTATCTGATATGGAACATTAACTATCTGATATGGAACATTAATCTTCATAATGTTGAACTAGGTTTGTCGCTAGGACGCCCTCTAAATTCCACTTTCAGATCTAGGTTTGTCGCTAGGACGCCCTCTAAATTCCACTTTCAGATCTAGGTTTGTCGCTAGGACGCCCTCTAAATTCCTCTTTCAGAACTAGTTTTGTTGCTAGGACACCCTCTAAATTCCACTTTCAGATCTAGGTTTGTCGCTAGGACGCCCTCTAAATTCCTCTTTCAGAACTAGGTTTGTTGCTAGGACGCCCTCTAAATTCCACTTTCAGATCTAGGTTTGTCACTAGGACACTCTCTAATTCCTCTTTCAGAACTAGGTTTGTTGCTAGGACGCCCTCTAAATTCCACTTTCAGATCTAGGTTTGTCGCTAGGACACTCTCTAATTCCTCTTTCAGAACTAGGTTTGTTGCTAGGACGCCCTCTAAATTCCACTTTCAGATCTAGGTTTGTCGCTAGGACACTCTCTAATTCCTCTTTCAGAACTAGGTTTGTTGCTAGGACGCCCTCTAAATTCCACTTTCAGATCTAGGTTTGTCGCTAGAACACTCTCTAATTCCTCTTTCAGAACTAGGTTTGTTGCTAGGACGCCCTCTAAATTCCACTTTCAGATCTAGGTTTGTCGCTAGGACACTCTCTAATTCCTCTTTCAGAACTAGGTTTGTCGCTAGGACACTCTCTAATTCCTCTTTCAGATCTAGGTTTGTTGCTAGGACGCCATCTAAATTCCACTTTCAGATCTAGGTTTGTTGCTAGGACGCCCTCTAAATTCCTCTTTCAGATCTAGGTTTGTTGCTAGGACACCCTCTAAATTCCTCTTTCAGATCTAGGTTTGTTGCTAGGACGCCATCTAAATTCCACTTTCAGATCTAGGTTTGTTGCTAGGACGCCCTCTAAATTCCTCTTTCAGATCTAGGTTTGTTGCTAGGACACCCTCTAAATTCCACTTTCAGATCTAGGTTTGTTGCTAGGACACCCTCTAAATTCCACTTTCAGATCTAGGTTTGTTGCTAGGACGCCATCTAAATTCCTCTTTCAGATCTAGGTTTGTTGCTAGGACACCCTCTAAATTCCACTTTCAGATCTAGGTTTGTTGCTAGGACACCCTCTAAATTCCTCTTTCAGATCTAGGTTTGTTGCTAGGACACCCTCTAAATTCCACTTTCAGATCTAGGTTTGTTGCTAGGACGCCATCTAAATTCCTCTTTCAGATCTAGGTTTGTTGTGAGGACGCCCTCTACATTAATTTTTCAAAACTAGGTTTGTTGCTGACATTCTGTGTTTAGCCAATCAGCTAGCAAGCTATTTTGCTGCAGTTAGCTATTTTACCTTGCTGATATCGATCTGACAAGTCCCAAAGTGTACCCTGTTTCTGGTGTATGTATTTAATAATACTTGTTTGCTACAACATTTTTCGAAATAAAGTTCAACTTTGTATTCCTTTTTGTTTGGATGTTCTCTCAGGTATAAAGGTGATAAGTTGATCAGCCGTCGTCCAGAGTTCAACAGGATGCGTCTCCATCAGCACTATAACTTAGAGATCAGAGACGTTCACCCTGAGGATGCTGGGAACTACACCGTCCTCCTCAAGAACACCGCGGCCTTGCTGGAGAGGAGAATCACCATCACACTCATCGTCAATGGTAACTATCACCTTTAACCATCACACTCATTGTCAACGGTAACCATCACCACAACCATCACCCTCATCGTCAACGGTAACCATCACACTCATCGTCAACGGTAACCATCACCATAACCATCACACTCATTGTCAACGGTAACTATCACCTTTAACCATCACACTCATTGTCAACGGTAACCATCACCATAACCATCACACTCATCGTCAACGGTAACCATCACCAATAACCATCACACTCATCGTCAACGGTAACCATCACCAACACTCTCAGCGGTGTAGTTGAACACACATTCTCAGCTGTGTAGTTGTGTTATTTAATAGTTTTGATGTCTTCACTATTATTCTACAATGTAGAAAAAAACTGTTGAATGAGAAGGTGTGTCCAAACTTTTGACTGGTGCTGTATTTATTTGAATTCTGATACATTGATTAGAGTCTCCCTCGTCACTCTACCTTCCCCTTCACTCCCCTTCCTCCCCACCATTCTCCCCTCTCCTCGTCACTCTACCTTCCCCTTCATTGCCCTTCCTCCCCACCATTCTCCCCTCTCCTCGTCGCTTTACCCCCCCCCCCCCCAGTTCCCCCTCAGATCCATGAGAAGGAAATAGCGGCACCATCTAGCCCATATCGCCGTGGAAGCAGCCAGACCCTCACCTGTACAGGGTACGGACGTCCCGCCCCCAACATCACCTGGCAGTGGAGGAGATGGAGCCCCTGTGGCCTCAACAGCACCCACCGCATGTAAGAACACACCTGTATATACAGTACACACAACCCAGCCTGAAATAACTACACACAACCCAGCCTGAGAGAATTACACACAACCCAGCCTGAAAGAATTACACACAACCCAGCCTGAGAGAATTACACACAACCCAGCCTGAAAGAATTACACACAACCCAACCTGAGAGAATTACACACAACCCAGCCTGAAATAATTACACACAACCCAGACTGAGAGAATTACACACAACCCAGACTGAGAGAATTACATACGACCCAGCCTGAAAGAATTACACACAACCCTGTGTGTGTGTGTGTGTGTGTGTGTGTGTGTGTGTGTGTGTGTGTGTGTGTGTGTGTGTGTGTGTGTGTGTGTGTGTGTGTGTGAGAGAGAGAGAGAAAGCAGAGAGAGAGAGAGAAAGCAGAGAAAAAGAGAGAGAGAGAGAGAAAGCAGAGAAAAAGAGAGAGAGAGAAAGCAGAGAAAAAGAGAGAGAGAGGTATTTCTAGGTGTGTGTGTGTGTGTGTGTGTGTGTGTGTGTGTGTGTGTGTGTGTGTGTGTGTGAGAGAGAGAGAGAGAGAAAGCAGAGAGAGAGAGAGAAAGCAGAGAAAAAGAGAGAGAGAGAGAGAAAGCAGAGAAAAAGAGAGAGAGAGAAAGCAGAGAAAAAGAGAGAGAGAGGTATTTCTAGGTGTGTGTGTGTGTGTGTGTGTGTGTGTGTGTGTGTGTGTGTGTGTGTGTGTGTGTGTGTGTGTGTGTGTGTGTGTGTGTGTGTGTGTGTGTGTGTGTGTGTGTGTGTGTGTGTGTGTGTGTGTGTGTGAGAGAGAGAGAGAAAGCAGAGAAAAAGAGAGAGAGAAAGCAGAGAAAGAGAGAGAGAGAGAGAGAAAGCAGAGAAAAAGAGACAGAGAGAGAGAGAGAGAGAGGTATTTCTAGGTGTGTGTGAGGAGAGGAGTGATGTTTGGACTAACAACAGGATGTATGGATGGGAGCATCACACACACACATCCTCTGACCCTGACACACACACACTAAGCTTTACTTTCTCTCCGCCAACAGGAGGGGTGTGAGCAGTGCCCATTGAAATAGAAGTGGTGATAGATAGACATGGTGATAGAAGTGGTGATAGACGTGGTGATATATAGATGTGGTGATAGATAGACGTGGTGATATATAGATGTGGTGATAGATAGACGTGGTGATATATAGATGTGGTGATAGATAGACGTGGTGATATATAGATGTGGTGATAGATAGACGTGGTGATATATAGGTGTGGTGATAGATAGACGTGGTGATATATAGACATGGTGATAGATAGATGTGGTGATATATAGACATGGTGATAGATAGACGTGGTGATATATAGATGTGGTGATAGATAGACATGGTGATAGATAGACGTGGTGATAGATAGACGTGGTGATATATAGACGTGGTGATAGATAGACATGGTGATAGATGTTGTGATAGATAGACGTGGTGATATATAGATGTGGTGATAGATAGACGTGGTGATAGACTTGGTGATATATAGATGTGGTGATATATAGACGTGGTGATAGACGTGGTGATATATAGATGTGGTGATAGATAGACGTGGTGATATATAGACGTGGTGATATATAGACGTGGTGATATATAGACGTGGTGATATATAGACGTGGTGATAGACGTGGTGATATATACATGTGGTGATATATAGATGTGGTGATAGATAGACGTGGTGATATATAGATGTGGTGATAGATAGACGTGGTGAAATATAGATGTGGTTATATATAGACGTAGTGATAGACGTGGTGAAATATAGATGTGGTTATATATAGACGTGGTGATAGATAGACGTGGTGATATATAGACGTGGTGATAGATAGACGTGGTGATATATAGATGTGGTGATATATAGACGTGGTGATAGACCTGGTGAAATATAGATGTGGTGATATATAGACGTGGTGATAGACGTGGTGATAGATAGACGTGGTGATATATAGATGTGGTGATAGATAGACGTGGTGATATATAGACGTGGTGATATATAGATGTGGTGATAGATAGACGTGGTGAGATATAGATGTGGTTATATATAGACGTGGTGATAGACGTGGTGAAATATAGATGTGGTTATATATAGACGTGGTGATAGATAGACGTGGTGATAGATAGACGTGGTGATATATAGACGTGGTGATATATAGACGTGGTGATAGATAGACGTGGTGATATATAGATGTGGTGATATATAGACGTGGTGATATATAGACGTGGTGATAGATAGACGTGGTGATATATAGATGTGGTGATAGATGTGGTGATAGACGTGGTGATATATAGACGTGGTGATAGACAGACGTGGTGATAGATAGACGTGGTGATATATAGACGTGGTGATAGATAGACGTGGTGATAGATAGACGTGGTGATATATAGATGTGGTGATAGATAGACGTGGTGATATATAGACGTGGTGATAGATAGACGTGGTGATAGACCTGGTGAAATATAGATGTGGTGATATATAGACGTGGTGATAGACGTGGTGATAGACAGACGTGGTGATAGATAGACGTGGTGATATATAGACGTGGTGATAGATAGACGTGGTGATATATAGACGTGGTGATATATAGACGTGGTGATATATAGATGTGGTGATATAAAGATGTGGTGATAGATAGACGTGGTGATATATAGACGTGGTGATAGATAGACGTGGTGATATATAGACGTGGTGATAGATAGACGTGGTGATATATAGACGTGGTCATATATAGACGTGGTCATATATAGACGTGGTGATAGATAGACGTGGTGATATATAGACGTGGTGAAATATAGATGTGGTGATATATAGACGTGGTGATAGATAGACGTGGTGATAGATAGACGTGGTGATAGATAGACGTGGTGATAGATAGACGTGGTGATATATAGACGTGGTGATAGATAGACGTGGTGATAGATAGACGTGGTGATAGATAGACGTGGTGATATATAGATGTGGTGATATATAGATGTGGTATATATAGATGTGGTGATATATAGACGTGGTGATAGATGTGGTGATAGACGTGGTGATATATAGACGTGGTGATAGATAGACGTGGTGATAGACCTGGTGAAATATAGATGTGGTGATATATAGACGTGGTGATATATAGATGTGGTGATAGATAGACGTGGTGATAGATAGACGTGGTGATAGATAAATGTGGTGATATATAGATGTGGTGATATATAGACGTGGTGATAGATAGACGTGGTGATAGACCTGGTGAAATATAGATGTGGTGATATATAGACGTGGTGATAGATAGACGTGGTGATATATAGATGTGGTGATATATAGACGTGGTGATATATAGACGTGGTGATAGATAGACGTGGTGATATATAGATGTGGTGATAGATGTGGTGATAGACGTGGTGATATATAGACGTGGTGATAGACAGACGTGGTGATAGATAGACGTGGTGATATATAGACGTGGTGATAGATAGACGTGGTGATATATAGATGTGGTGATATATAGACGTGGTGATAGACGTGGTGATAGATAGACGTGGTGATATATAGACGTGGTGATAGATAGACGTGGTGATAGACCTGGTGAAATATAGATGTGGTGATATATAGACGTGGTGATAGACGTGGTGATAGACAGACGTGGTGATAGATAGACGTGGTGATATATAGACGTGGTGATAGATAGACGTGGTGATATATAGACGTGGTGATATATAGACGTGGTGATATATAGATGTGGTGATATATAGATGTGGTGATAGATAGACGTGGTGATATATAGACGTGGTGATAGATAGACGTGGTGATATATAGACGTGGTGATAGATAGACGTGGTGATATATAGACGTGGTGATATATAGACGTGGTGATAGATAGATGTGGTGATAGATAGACGTGGTGATATATAGACGTGGTGAAATATAGATGTGGTGATAGATAGACGTGGTGATAGATAGACGTGGTGATATATAGACGTGGTGATAGATAGACGTGGTGATAGATAGACGTGGTGATAGATAGACGTGGTGATAGATGTGGTGATAGACGTGGTGAAATATAGATGTGGTGATATATCGATGTGGTGATATATAGATGTGGTGATATATAGATGTGGTGATATATAGATGTGGTGAATTATAGACGTGGTGATAGATGTGGTGATAGACGTGGTGATATATAGACGTGGTGATAGACAGATGTGGTGATAGATAGATGTGGTGATAGACCTGGTGAAATATAGATGTGGTGATATATAGACGTGGTGATAGATAGACGTGGTGATAGATAGACGTGGTGATAGATAGACGTGGTGATAGATAGACGTGGTGATATATAGACGTGGTGATAGATAGACGTGGTGATAGATAGATGTGGTGATATATAGATGTGGTGATATATAGATGTGGTGATATATAGACGTGGTGATAGATAGACGTGGTGATAGACCTGGTGAAATATAGATGTGGTGATATATAGACGTGGTGATATATAGATGTGGTGATAGATAGACGTGGTGATAGATAGACGTGGTGATAGATAGATGTGGTGATATATAGATGTGGTGATATATAGACGTGGTGATAGATAGACGTGGTGATAGACCTGGTGAAATATAGATGTGGTGATATATAGACGTGGTGATAGATAGACGTGGTGATATATAGATGTGGTGATATATAGACGTGGTGATATATAGACGTGGTGATAGATAGACGTGGTGATATATAGATGTGGTGATAGATGTGGTGATAGACGTGGTGATATATAGACGTGGTGATAGACAGACGTGGTGATAGATAGACGTGGTGATATATAGACGTGGTGATAGATAGACGTGGTGATATATAGATGTGGTGATATATAGACGTGGTGATAGACGTGGTGATAGATAGACGTGGTGATATATAGACGTGGTGATAGATAGACGTGGTGATAGACCTGGTGAAATATAGATGTGGTGATATATAGACGTGGTGATAGACGTGGTGATAGACAGACGTGGTGATAGATAGACGTGGTGATATATAGACGTGGTGATAGATAGACGTGGTGATATATAGACGTGGTGATATATAGACGTGGTGATATATAGACGTGGTGATATATAGATGTGGTGATATATAGATGTGGTGATAGATAGACGTGGTGATATATAGACGTGGTGATAGATAGACGTGGTGATATATAGACGTGGTGATAGATAGACGTGGTGATATATAGACGTGGTGATATATAGACGTGGTGATAGATAGATGTGGTGATAGATAGACGTGGTGATATATAGACGTGGTGAAATATAGATGTGGTGATAGATAGACGTGGTGATAGATAGACGTGGTGATATATAGACGTGGTGATAGATAGACGTGGTGATAGATAGACGTGGTGATAGATAGACGTGGTGATAGATGTGGTGATAGACGTGGTGAAATATAGATGTGGTGATATATCGATGTGGTGATATATAGATGTGGTGATATATAGATGTGGTGATATATAGATGTGGTGAATTATAGACGTGGTGATAGATGTGGTGATAGACGTGGTGATATATAGACGTGGTGATAGACAGATGTGGTGATAGATAGATGTGGTGATAGACCTGGTGAAATATAGATGTGGTGATAGATAGACGTGGTGATAGATAGACGTGGTGATAGATAGACGTGGTGATATATAGACGTGGTGATAGATAGACGTGGTGATAGATAGATGTGGTGATATATAGATGTGGTGATATATAGATGTGGTGATATATAGACGTGGTGATAGATAGACGTGGTGATAGACCTGGTGAAATATAGATGTGGTGATATATAGACGTGGTGATATATAGATGTGGTGATAGATAGACGTGGTGATAGATAGATGTGGTGATATATAGATGTGGTGATATATAGATGTGGTGATATATAGACGTGGTGATAGATAGACGTGGTGATAGACCTGGTGAAATATAGATGTGGTGATATATAGACGTGGTGATAGATAGACGTGGTGATAGATAGACGTGGTGATAGATAGATGTGGTGATATATAGATGTGGTGATATATAGACGTGGTGATAGATAGACGTGGTGATAGACCTGGTGAAATATAGATGTGGTGATATATAGACGTGGTGATATATGGATGTGGTGATAGATAGACGTGGTGATAGATAGACGTGGTGATAGATAGATGTGGTGATATATAGATGTGGTGATATATGGATGTGGTGATAGATAGACGTGGTGATAGATAGACGTGGTGATATATAGATGTGGTGATATATAGATGTGGTATATATAGATGTGGTGATATATAGACGTGGTGATAGATGTGGTGATAGACGTGGTGATATATAGACGTGGTGATAGACAGACGTGGTGATAGATAGATGTGGTGATAGACCTGGTGAAATATAGATGTGGTGATATATAGACGTGGTGATAGATAGACGTGGTGATAGATAGACGTGGTGATAGATAGACGTGGTGATATATAGACGTGGTGATAGATAGACGTGGTGATAGATAGACGTGGTGATATATAGATGTGGTGATATATAGACGTGGTGATAGATAGACGTGGTGATCGACCTTGTGAAATATAGATGTGGTGATATATAGACGTGGTGATATATAGATGTGGTGATAGATAGACGTGGTGATAGATAGACGTGGTGATAGATAGATGTGGTGATATATAGATGTGGTGATATATAGATGTGGTGATATATAGACGTGGTGATAGATAGACGTGGTGATAGACCTGGTGAAATATAGATGTGGTGATATATAGACGTGGTGATAGATAGACGTGGTGATATATAGATGTGGTGATATATAGACGTGGTGATATATAGACGTGGTGATAGATAGACGTGGTGATATATAGATGTGGTGATAGATGTGGTGATAGACGTGGTGATATATAGACGTGGTGATAGACAGACGTGGTGATAGATAGACGTGGTGATATATAGACGTGGTGATAGATAGACGTGGTGATATATAGATGTGGTGATATATAGACGTGGTGATAGACGTGGTGATAGATAGACGTGGTGATATATAGACATGGTGATAGATAGACGTGGTGATAGACCTGGTGAAATATAGATGTGGTGATATATAGACGTGGTGATAGACGTGGTGATAGACAGACGTGGTGATAGATAGACGTGGTGATATATAGACGTGGTGATAGATAGACGTGGTGATATATAGACGTGGTGATATATAGACGTGGTGATATATAGATGTGGTGATAGATAGACGTGGTGATATATAGACGTGGGTATAGATAGACGTGGTGATATATAGACGTGGTGATAGATAGACGTGGTGATAGATAGATGTGGTGATAGATAGACGTGGTGATATATAGACGTGGTGAAATATAGATGTGGTGATATATAGACGTGGTGATAGATAGACGTGGTGATAGATAGACGTGGTGATATATAGACGTGGTGATAGATAGACGTGGTGATAGATAGACGTGGTGATAGATGTGGTGATAGACGTGGTGAAATATAGATGTGGTGATATATAGACGTGGTGATATATCGATGTGGTGATATATAGATGTGGTGATATATAGATGTGGTGATATATAGACGTGGTGATAGATGTGGTGATAGACGTGGTGATATATAGACGTGGTGATAGACAGACGTGGTGATAGATAGATGTGGTGATAGACCTGGTGAAATATAGATGTGGTGATATATAGACGTGGTGATAGATAGACGTGGTGATAGATAGACGTGGTGATAGATAGACGTGGTGATAGATAGACGTGGTGATATATAGACGTGGTGATAGATAGACGTGGTGATAGATAGATGTGGTGATATATAGATGTGGTGATATATAGATGTGGTGATAGATAGACGTGGTGATAGACCTGGTGAAATATAGATGTGGTGATATATAGACGTGGTGATATATAGATGTGGTGATAGATAGACGTGGTGATAGATAGACGTGGTGATAGATAGATGTGGTGATATATAGATGTGGTGATATATAGATGTGGTGATATATAGACGTGGTGATAGATAGACGTGGTGATAGATAGACGTGGTGATATATAGATGTGGTGATATATAGACGTGGTGATAGATAGACGTGGTGATCGACCTTGTGAAATATAGATGTGGTGATATATAGACGTGGTGATATATAGATGTGGTGATAGATAGACGTGGTGATAGATAGACGTGGTGATAGATAGATGTGGTGATATATAGATGTGGTGATATATAGATGTGGTGATATATAGACGTGGTGATAGATAGACGTGGTGATATATAGATGTGGTGATATATAGACGTGGTGATATATAGACGTGGTGATAGATAGACGTGGTGATATATAGATGTGGTGATAGATGTGGTGATAGACGTGGTGATATATAGACGTGGTGATAGACAGACGTGGTGATAGATAGACGTGGTGATATATAGACGTGGTGATAGATAGACGTGGTGATATATAGATGTGGTGATATATAGACGTGGTGATAGACGTGGTGATAGATAGACGTGGTGATATATAGACATGGTGATAGATAGACGTGGTGATAGACCTGGTGAAATATAGATGTGGTGATATATAGACGTGGTGATAGACGTGGTGATAGACAGACGTGGTGATAGATAGACGTGGTGATATATAGACGTGGTGATAGATAGACGTGGTGATATATAGACGTGGTGATATATAGACGTGGTGATATATAGATGTGGTGATAGATAGACGTGGTGATATATAGACGTGGGTATAGATAGACGTGGTGATATATAGACGTGGTGATAGATAGACGTGGTGATAGATAGATGTGGTGATAGATAGACGTGGTGATATATAGACGTGGTGAAATATAGATGTGGTGATATATAGACGTGGTGATAGATAGACGTGGTGATAGATAGACGTGGTGATATATAGACGTGGTGATAGATAGACGTGGTGATAGATAGACGTGGTGATAGATGTGGTGATAGACGTGGTGAAATATAGATGTGGTGATATATAGACGTGGTGATATATCGATGTGGTGATATATAGATGTGGTGATATATAGATGTGGTGATATATAGACGTGGTGATAGATGTGGTGATAGACGTGGTGATATATAGACGTGGTGATAGACAGACGTGGTGATAGATAGATGTGGTGATAGACCTGGTGAAATATAGATGTGGTGATATATAGACGTGGTGATAGATAGACGTGGTGATAGATAGACGTGGTGATAGATAGACGTGGTGATAGATAGACGTGGTGATATATAGACGTGGTGATAGATAGACGTGGTGATAGATAGATGTGGTGATATATAGATGTGGTGATATATAGATGTGGTGATAGATAGACGTGGTGATAGACCTGGTGAAATATAGATGTGGTGATATATAGACGTGGTGATATATAGATGTGGTGATAGATAGACGTGGTGATAGATAGACGTGGTGATAGATAGATGTGGTGATATATAGATGTGGTGATATATAGATGTGGTGATATATAGACGTGGTGATAGATAGACGTGGTGATAGACCTGGTGAAATATAGATGTGGTGATATATAGATGTGGTGATAGATAGACGTGGTGATAGATAGACGTGGTGATAGATAGATGTGGTGATATATAGATGTGGTGATATATAGACGTGGTGATAGATAGACGTGGTGATAGACCTGGTGAAATATAGATGTGGTGATATATAGACGTGGTGATATATGGATGTGGTGATAGATAGACGTGGTGATAGATAGATGTGGTGATATATAGATGTGGTGATATATAGATGTGGTGATATATAGACGTGGTGATAGATAGACGTGGTGATAGACCTGGTGAAATATAGATGTGGTGATATATAGACGTGGTGATAGATAGACTTGGTGATAGATAGACGTGGTGATAGATAGACGTGGTGATAGATAGACGTGGTGATAGATAGACGTGGTGATAGACCTGGTGAAATATAGATGTGGTGATATATAGACGTGGTGATAGATAGACGTGGTGATAGATAGACGTGGTGATAGATAGACGTGGTGATAGATAGACGTGGTGATAGATAGACGTGGTGATAGATAGATGTGGTGATATATAGACATGGTGATATATAGATGTGGTGACAGATAAACGTTTTGATATATAGATGTGGTGATAGACGTGGTGATATATAGACGTGGTGACATATAGTCGTGGTGATAGATAGACGTGGTGATATATAGACGTGGTGATAGATAGACGTGGTGATAGATAGACGTGGTGAGATATAGACATGGTGATAGACATGGTGATAGACGTGGTGATATATAGACGTGGTGATAGATAGACGTGGTGATATATAGATGTGGTGATAGATAGATGTGGTGATAGATAGACGTGGTGATAGACGTGGTGATATATAGATGTGGTGATAGATAGATGTGGTGATAGATAGATGTGGTGATAGATAGACGTGGTGATATATAGATGTGGTGATAGATAGACGTGGTGATAGATGTGGTGATATATAGATGTGGTGATATATAGATGTGGTGATAGACATGGTGATAGACGTGGTGATAGATAGATGTGGTGATATATAGACGTGGTGATATATAGATGTGGTGATAGATCAATCAACCCTAAAAGTATTGCACTATCTAGGGAAATAGGGTGCCACCCCTGGTCTAAAGTAGTGTACTATATAGGGAATTGGGTGCCACCCCTGGTCTAAAGTAGTGCACTATATATAGGGAATAGGGTGCCTCCCCTGGTCTGAAGTAGTGCACTATATAGGGGAATGGGTGCCTACGGGCCGTGGTGAAAGACTATGTTGTTGTGTTTTGTGTTTTGTAGGAGTCGGAGGGACCGTAAAGGGCGTAGCAACAGCGTCTCAGACTGTCAGAACTGGCAGGACCTGGACTCACAGAACACCGTTAATAAAATAGAAAACATCGAGACGTCCGTCGAAGTGGTGGACGGGAGGCAGAAGGTTGGTTCTCACTCCCTAAACAAAAGTTTACACCATTTAACAATACTACAAATGTTATCTGAATGTTATCTGAATGTTATCTGAATGTTATCTGAACGCTATCTGAACGTTATCTGAATGTTTAATCAAGACAGCTTTAGTCCATTATTTTATCATTGTGATCAAGTACCTCTTAGATCTCTCACAGTACCGACATTTCGACATTTCCCTGAGAACAAATGTTCTCTGAGCGTTATATGAACGTTATGTGAACGTTATCTGAATGTTCTCTGAACGTTACATGAACGTTATCTGAATGTTCTCCGAACCTTATATGAACGTTATCTGAATGTTCTCTGAACGTTATATGAACGTTATCTGAATGTTCTCTGAACGTTATCTGAATGTTCTCTGAACGTTATATGAACGTTATCTGAATGTTATATGAACGTTATCTGAATGTTATATGAACGTTATCTGTATGTTATCCAAATGTTGAATCATGACCATGTTATTAAATTATTGTAGGCTATCATCTTGGCCATGTTCTGTTATAATCTCCACCCGGCACAGCCAGAAGAGGACTGGCCACCCCTCAGAGCCTGGTTCCTCTCTAGGTTTATAATCTCCACCCGGCACAGCCAGAAGAGGACTGGCCACCCCACATAGCCTGGTTCCTCTCTGGGTCTCTGGGTTGTATCTCAGAGAGAGAACAGGAAGATAGTTCCTCAGTTGGCAGAACGACTCTTCATATAAGTGTCCCCTAACCCTGAACTGGACCGTTTTTACCCAGTGTCCCCTAACCCTGAACTGGACCGTTTTCACCTAGTGTCCCCTAACCCTGAACTGGAGCGTTTTCACCTAGTGTCCCCTAACCCTGAACTGGACCGTTTCACCTAGTGTCCCCTAACCCTGAACTGGAGCGTTTTACCCAGTGTCCCCTAACCCTGAACTGGAGCGTTTTACCCAGTGTCCCCTAACCCTGAACTGGAGCGTTTTACCCAGTGTCCCCTAACCCTGAACTGGAGCGTTTTCACCTAGTGTCCCTGTTTCCACACTAAAAATATTTTGAACCCTCTTCCTGAGCACACTTCCTGAGGAAAATGGGAATAAACACACGCACACACGCACGCACGCACACACACACACACACATAAACACACACATATACACACACATACACACACACACACACAGACGAACGGACACTCGCACGCACGCACACACACACACACACACACACACACATAAACACACACACACACACACACACACACAAACACAAACACACACACACACACACACACACACACACACACACACACACACACACACACACACACACACACACACACACACACACACCCACACACACACACACACACACACACAGATGAACGGACACTCACACACACAAATGCAAACGCACACACAGCAAATGTCCTGTTGTGGGTCACACCTGTGAGGTCAGTTCCTGTTTTGGGTCACACCTGTGAGGTCAGTTCCTGTTGTGGGTCACACCTGTGAGGTCAGTTCCTGTTGTGAGGGAGTGGCAGGCGTGGCAGCGGAAAGGTTTGAGTCACGTCAAGTTCTACAGAGACCGTGTTCTCATCAACCAGCACAACACAGCAACACCAGGACAACAAGAGCCAGAGTAGCATGGAATCAACCAGGACAACAAGGACAACCAGGACAACCAGAGCCAGAGTAGCATGGAATCAACCAGGACAACCAGGACAACAAGAGACAGAGTAGCATGGAATCAACCAGCAGAACACAGCCACACCAGGACAACAAGGACAACCAGGACAACCAGAGACAGAGTAGCATGGAATCAACCAGGACAACCAAGACAACAAGAGCCAGAGTAGCATGGAAACAACCAGGGCAACCAGGACAACAAGAGCCAGAGTAGCATAGAAAACCAGGACAACCAGGACAACCAGGACAACCAGGACAACCAGGACAACAAGGACAACCAGAGTCAGAGTAGCATGGAATCAACCAGTACAACCAGGACAACAAGAGCCAGAGTAGCATGGAAAACCAGGGCAACCAGGAAAACCAGGACAACCAGAGCCAGAGTAGCATGGAAACAACCAGGACAACCAGGACAACCAGAGCCAGAGTAGCATGGAATCAACCAGGACAACAAGAGCCAGAGTAGCATGGAATCAACCAGGGAGACCAGCACAACCAGAGCCAGAGTAGCATGGAAACAACCAGGACAACCAGGACAACCAGGACAACCAGAGCCAGAGTAGCATGGAAACAACCAGGACAGCCAGGACAGTAAGAGCCAGAGTAGCATGGAATCAACCAGGACAACCAGGACAACCAGAGCCAGCGTAGCATGGAAACAACCAGGACAACCAGGACAACCAGAGCCAGAGTAGCATGGAAACAACCAGGACAGTCAGGACAATAAGAGCCAGAGTAGCATGGAATCAACCAGGACAACCAGGACAACAAGAGCCAGAGTAGCATGGTATCAACCAGGACAGCCAGGACAATAAGAGCCAGAGTAGCATGGAATCAACCAGGACAACCAGGACAACAAGAGCCAGAGTAGCATGCAATCAACCAGGACAACCAGGACAATAAGAGCCAGAGTAGCATGGTATCAACCAGGACAACCAGGACAACCGGGACAATAAGAGCCAGAGTAGCATGGAAACAACCAGGACAGCCAGGACAACCAGAGTCAGAGTAGCATGGAATCAACCAGGACTGCCAGGACAACAAGAGCCAGAGTAGCATGGAAACAACCAGGACAACCAGGACTACCATAGTCAGAGTAGCATGGAAACAACCAGGACAATCAGGACAACCAGGACAATCAGAGTCAGAGTATCATGGAATCAACCAGCACAACCAGGACAACCAGAGTCAGAGTAGTATGAAATCAACCTGGACAACCAGGACAACAAGAGCCAGAGTAGCATGGAAACA
>NC_143046.1:2697500-2702500 GCF_057628025.1 Oncorhynchus mykiss | reverse complement strand
AGGGATTAAATATAGACTAGTCCCTCAGAGGAAGGAATTAAATATAGACTAGTCCCTCAGAGGAAGGGATTAAATATAGACTAGTCCCTCAGAGGAAGGGATTAATTATAGACTAGTCCAGGGGGGAAGGGATTACATATAGACTAGTCCCTCAGAGGAAGGGATTAAATATAGACTAGTCCCTCAGAGGAAGGGATTAAATATAGACTAATCCCTCAGAGGAAGGGATTAAATATAGACTAGTCCCCCAGAGGAAGGGATTAAATATAGACTATTCCCTCAGAGGAAGGGATTAAATATAGACTAGTCCAGGGGGGAAGTGATTACATATAGACTAGTCCCTCAGAGGAAGGGATTAAATATAGACTATTCCCTCAGAGGAAGGGATTAAATATAGACTAGTCCAGGGGGGAAGTGATTACATATAGACTAGTCCCTCAGAGGAAGGGATTAAATATAGACTAATCCCTCAGAGGAAGGGATTAAATATAGACTAGTCCCTCAGAGGAAGGGATTAAATATAGACTAGTCCCTCAGAGGAAGGGATTAAATATAGACTAGTCCCTCAGAGGAAGGGATTAAATATAGACTAGTCCCTCAGAGGAAGGGACTAAATATAGACTAGTCCCTCAGAGGAAGGGATTAAATATAGACTAATCCCTCAGAGGAAGGGATTAAATATAGACTAGTCCCTCAGAGGAAGGGATTAAATATAGACTATTCCCTCAGAGGAAGGGATTAAATATAGACTAGTCCAGGGGGGAAGTGATTACATATAGACTAGTCCCTCAGAGGAAGGGATTAAATATAGACTAGTCCCTCAGAGGAAGGGATTAAATATAGACTAGTCCCTCAGAGGAAGGGATTAAATATAGACTAGTCCCTCAGAGGAAGGGATTAAATATAGACTAGTCCCTCAGAGGAAGGGATTAAATATAGACTAGTCCCTCAGAGGAAGGGATTAAATATGGACTAGTCCCTCAGAGGAGGGGATTAAATATAGACTAGTCCCTCAGAGGAAGGGTTTAAATATAGACTATTCCCTCAGAGGAAGGGATTAAATATAGACTAGTCCAGGGGGGAAGTGATTACATATAGACTAGTCCCTCAGAGGAAGGGATTAAATATAGACTAATCCCTCAGAGGAAGGGATTAAATATAGACTAGTCCCTCAGAGGAAGGGATTAAATATAGACTAGTCCCTCAGAGGAAGGGATTAAATATAGACTAGTCTCTCAGAGGAAGGGATTAAATATAGACTAGTCCCTCAGAGGAAGGGATTAAATATAGACTAGTCCCTCAGAGGAAGGGATTAAATATAGACTAGTCCCTCAGAGGAAGGGATTAAATATAGACTAATCCCTCAGAGGAAGGGATTAAATATAGACTAGTCCCCCAGAGGAAGGGATTACATATAGACTAGTCCCTCAGAGGAAGGGATTAAATATAGACTAGTCCCTCAGAGGAAGGGATTAAATATAGACTAGTCCCTCAGAGGAAGGGATTAAATATAGACTAGTCCCTCAGAGGAAGGGATTAAATATAGACTAGTCCCTCAGACGAAGGAATTAAATATAGACTAGTCCCTCAGAGGAAGGGATTAAATATAGACTAGTCCCTCAGAGGAAGGGATTAAATATAGACTAGTCCAGGGGGGAAGTGATTACATATAGACTAGTCCCTCAGAGGAAGGGATTAAATATAGACTAGTCCCTCAGAGGAGGGAATTAAATATAGACTAGTCCCTCAGAGGAAGGGATTAAATATAGACTAGTCCCTCAGAGGAAGGGATTAAATATAGACTAGTCCCTCAGAGGAAGGGATTAAATATAGACTAGTCCCTCAGAGGAAGGGATTAAATATAGACTAGTCCCTCAGAGGAGGGAATTAAATATAGACTAGTCCCTCAGAGGAAGGGATTAAATATAGACTAGTCCCTCAGAGGAAGGGATTAAATATAGACTAGTCCCTCAGAGGAAGGGATTAAATATAGACTAGTCCCTCAGAGGAAGGGATTAAATATAGACTAGTCCAGGGGGGAAGGGATTAAATATAGACTAGTCCCCCAGAGGAAGGGATTAAATATAGACTAGTCCCTCAGAGGAAGGGATTAAATATAGACTAGTCCCTCAGAGGAAGGGATTAAATATAGACTAGTCCCTCAGAGGAAGGGATTAAATATAGACTAGTCCCTCAGAGGAAGGGATTAAATATAGACTAGTCCCTCAGAGGAAGGGATTAAATATAGACTAGTCCCTCAGAGGAGGGGATTAAATATAGACTAGTCCCTCAGAGGAAGGGATTAAATATAGACTATTCCCTCAGAGGAAGGGATTAAATATAGACTAGTCCAGGGGGGAAGTGATTACATATAGACTAGTCCCTCAGAGGAAGGGATTAAATATAGACTAATCCCTCAGAGGAAGGGATTAAATATAGACTAGTCCCTCAGAGGAAGGGATTAAATATAGACTAGTCCCTCAGAGGAAGGGATTAAATATAGACTAGTCCCTCAGAGGAAGGGATTAAATATAGACTAGTCCCTCAGAGGAAGGGATTAAATATAGACTAGTCCCTCAGAGGAAGGGATTAAATATAGACTAATCCCTCAGAGGAAGGGATTAAATATAGACTAGTCCCCCAGAGGAAGGGATTAAATATAGACTAGTCCCTCAGAGGAAGGGATTAAATATAGACTAGTCCCTGAGAGGAAGGGATTACATATAGACTAGTCCCTCAGAGGAAGGGATTAAATATAGACTAGTCCCTCAGAGAAAGGGATTAAATGTAGACTAGTCCCTCAGAGGAAGGGATTAAATATAGACTACTCCCTCAGAGGTAGGGATTAAATATAGACTAGTCCCTCAGAGGAAGGAATTAAATATAGACTAGTCCCCCAGAGGAAGGGATTAAATATAGACTAGTCCCCCAGAGGAAGGGATTAAATATAGACTAGTCCCTCAGAGGAAGGGATTAAATATAGACTATTCCCTCAGAGGAAGGGATTAAATATAGACTAGTCCCTCAGAGGAAGGGATTAAATATAGACTAGTCCCTCAGAGGAAGGGATTAAATATAGACTAGTCCCTCAGAGGAAGGGATTAAATATAGACTAGTCCCTCAGAGGAGGGGATTAAATATAGACTAGTCCCTCAGAGGAAGGGATTAAATATAGACTAGTCCCTCAGAGGAAGGGATTAAATATAGACTAGTCCCTCAGAGGAAGGGATTAAATATAGACTAGTCCCTCAGAGGAGGGGATTAAATATAGACTAGTCCCTCAGAGGAAGGGATTAAATATAGACTAGTCCCTCAGAGGAAGGGATTAAATATAGACTAGTCCAGGGGGGAAGGGATTACATATAGACTAGTCCCTCAGAGGAAGGGCTTATAGACTAGTCCCTCAGAGGAAGGGATTATAGACTAGTCCCTCAGAGGAAGGGATTAAATATAGACTAGTCCCTCAGAGGGGATTAAATATATACTAGTCCCTCAGAGGAAGGGATTAAATATAGACTAGTCCCTCAGAGGAAGGGATTAAATATAGACTAGTCCCCCAGAGGAAGGGATTAAATATAGACTAGTCCCTCAGAGGAAGGGATTAAATATATACTAGTCCCTCAGAGGAAGGGATTAAATATAGACTAGTCCCTCAGAGGAAGGGATTAAATATAGACTAGTCCCTCAGAGGAAGGGATTAAATATAGACTAGTCCCTCAGAGGAAGGGATTAAATATAGACTAGTCCCTCAGAGGAAGGGATTAAATATAGACTAGTCCCTCAGAGGAAGGGATTAAATATAGACTAGTCCCTCAGAGGAAGGGATTAAATATAGACTAATCCCTCAGAGGAAGGGATTAAATATAGACTAGTCCAGGGGGAAGGGATTACATATAGACTAGTCCCTCAGAGGAAGGGCTTATAGACTAGTCCCTCAGAGGAAGGGATTATAGACTAGTCCCTCAGAGGAAGGGATTAAATATAGACTAGTCCAGGGGGGAAGGGATTAAATATAGACTAGTCCCCCAGAGGAAGGGATTAAATATAGACTAGTCCCTCAGAGGAAGGGATTAAATATAGACTAGTCCCTCAGAGGAAGGGATTAAATATAGACTAGTCCCTCAGAGGAAGGGATTAAATATAGACTAGTCCCTCAGAGGAAGGGATTAAATATAGACTAGTCCCTCAGAGGAAGGGATTAAATATAGACTAGTCCCTCAGAGGAGGGGATTAAATATAGACTAGTCCCTCAGAGGAAGGGATTAAATATAGACTATTCCCTCAGAGGAAGGGATTAAATATAGACTAGTCCAGGGGGGAAGTGATTACATATAGACTAGTCCCTCAGAGGAAGGGATTAAATATAGACTAATCCCTCAGAGGAAGGGATTAAATATAGACTAGTCCCTCAGAGGAAGGGATTAAATATAGACTAGTCCCTCAGAGGAAGGGATTAAATATAGACTAGTCCCTCAGAGGAAGGGATTAAATATAGACTAGTCCCTCAGAGGAAGGGATTAAATATAGACTAGTCCCTCAGAGGAAGGGATTAAATATAGACTAATCCCTCAGAGGAAGGGATTAAATATAGACTAGTCCCCCAGAGGAAGGGATTAAATATAGACTAGTCCCTCAGAGGAAGGGATTAAATATAGACTAGTCCCTCAGAGGAAGGGATTAAATATAGACTAGTCCCTCAGAGGAAGGGATTAAATATAGACTAGTCCCTCAGAGGAGGGGATTAAATATAGACTAGTCCCTCAGAGGAAGGGATTAAATATAGACTAGTCCCTCAGAGGAAGGGATTAAATATAGACTAGTCCCTCAGAGGAAGGGATTAAATATAGACTAGTCCCTCAGAGGAGGGGATTAAATATAGACTAGTCCCTCAGAGGAAGGGATTAAATATAGACTAGTCCCTCAGAGGAAGGGATTAAATATAGACTAGTCCAGGGGGGAAGGGATTACATATAGACTAGTCCCTCAGAGGAAGGGCTTAT
>NC_143046.1:2667500-2692500 GCF_057628025.1 Oncorhynchus mykiss | reverse complement strand
CTCTCTCCCTGTGTCTCCCTCTCTCCCTGTGTCTCCCTCTCTCCATGTGTCTCCCTCTTTCCTCTTCCTCTCTTCCTTCTGGGTAAAGGAATAGACACTCAAGTAGCCCTGTCAATCACACAGGGATAATGTCACCCTACAGCACATACCTGGGAGGACACTAACACCTGAGTGACACACACACACACACACACACACACACACACACACACACACACACACACACACACACACACACACACACACACACACACACACACACACACACACACACACACACACACACACACACACACACACACACACACACACACACACACACACCTGTAGCTGAAGACATGAGACATCAGCTTCCACAGTGTGTCTTTGAGGCATTAGAGGTCAGAGGGTCGGATTGAGTGACAACCTGGCAGGGTTACAGACAGCTGGGGACTTGTACTTTGGAGACATTAAACACATGACATGTGGAGAGAATGAGTGATAGAGTGATAGAGGGGGAGGGAGGGAGGGAGGGAGGAGGATTGGCTGGGCTGGCTACATCAATCTGAGTAGTTGTCAGGTTAGCAGACAAGCAAGACTAGGTGAGTGTATGTGTGTGTGTGTGTTTGTCAGAGTGGTGTGTGTGTGTGTGTGTTTGTCAGAGTGGTGTGTGTGTGTGTGTTTGTCAGAGTGGTGTGGGTGTGTGCGGAAGTGCACGCTTACGTGTGTGTTTGTGTCAGTGATTGACAGCTGTGTGTGTGTGTGTGTGTGTGTGTGTTTGTGTGTGTGTGTGTGTGTGTGTGTGTGTGTGTGTGTGTGTGTAGGACTGCAGCTACAGGACGCCAACAGGACTTTGAGTATCCAGCGAGTCAGAGAAGAGGACGCCGGTCTCTACACCTGCACCGCCTGTAATCAGAGGGGCTGCGCACACTCCTCCGCTGCCGTCACAGTGCTGGGTGAGACAGGAACACACACACACACAGCCTTCAGACACACACACATACAAATATACTCTACACTCTAACCACTAGGTTACCTGCCACCTCTACACTCTAACCACTAGGCTACCTGCCACCTCTACACTCTAACCACTAGGTTACCTGCCACCTCTACACTCTAACCACTAGGCTACCTGCCACCTCTACACTCTAACCACTAGGCTACCTGCCTCCTCTACACTCTAACCACTAGGCTACCTGCCTCCTCTACACTCTAACCACTAGGCTACCTGCCACCTCTACCCTCTAACCACTAGGCTACCTGCCATCTCTACACTCTAACCACTAGGTTACCTGCCACCTCTACACTCTAACCACTAGGCTACCTGCCACCTCTACACTCTAACCACTAGGCTACCTGCCACCTCTACCCTCTAACCACTAGGTTACCTGCCACCTCTACACTCTAACCACTAGACTACCTACCACCTCTACACTCTAACCACTAGGCTACCTGCCATCTCTACACTCTAACCACTAGGCTACCTGCCTCCTCTACCCTCTAACCACTAGGCTACCTGCCACCTCTACCCTCTAACCACTAGGCTACCTGCCATCTCTACACTCTAACCACTAGGTTACCTGCCACCTCTACACTCTAACCACTAGGCTACCTGCCACCTCTACACTCTAACCACTAGGCTACCTGCCACCTCTACCCTCTAACCACTAGGCTACCTGCCGTCTCTACGCTCTAACCACTAGGCTACCTGCCGTCTCTCCACTCTAACCACTAGGCTACCTGCCACCTCTACCCTCTAACCACTAGGCTACCTGCCGTCTCTACACTCTAACCACTAGGCTACCTGCCACCTCTACACTCTAACCACTAGGCTACCTGCCACCTCTACACTCTAACCACTAGGCTACCTGCCACCTCTACACTCTAACCACTAGGCTACCCTGCCGCCTCTACACTCTAACCAATAGGCTACCTGCCACCTCTACACTCTAACCACTAGGCTACCTGCCGCCTCTACACTCTAACCACTAGGCTACCCTGCCGCCTCTACACTCTAACCACTAGGCTACCCTGCCGCCTCTACACTCTAACCACTAGGCCACCCTGCCACCTCTACACTCTAACCACTAGGCTACTTGCCGGCTAGCTGATGATACATGATTCAGGTTATTATTCAGTGGGATAGCTGGTGATACATGATTCAGGTTATTATTCAGTGGGATAGCTGATGATAAATGATTCAGGTTATTATTCAGTGGGATAGCTGATGATACATGATTCAGGTTATTATTCAGTGGGATAGCTGATGATAAATGATTCAGGTTATTATTCAGTGGGATAGCTGGTGATACATGATTCAGGTTATTATTCAGTGGGATAGCTGATGATAAATGATTCAGGTTATTATTCAGTGGGATAGCTGGTGATACATGATTCAGGTTATTATTCAGTGGGATAGCTGATGATAAATGATTCAGGTTATTATTCAGTGGGATAGCTGATGATACATGATTCAGGTTATTATTCAGTGGGATAGCTGATGATAAATGATTCAGGTTATTATTCAGTGGGATAGCTGGTGATACATGATTCAGGTTATTATTCAGTGGGATAGCTGATGATAAATGATTCAGGTTATTATTCAGTGGGATAGCTGGTGATACATGATTCAGGTTATTATTCAGTGGGATAGCTGATGATACATGATTCAGGTTATTATTCAGTGGGATAGCTGGTGATACATGATTCAGGTTATTATTCAGTGGGATAGCTGATGATACATGATTCAGGTTATTATTCAGTGGGTTAGCTGGTGATACATGATTCAGGTTATTATTCAGTGGGTTAGCTGGTGAAAAATAATGAACTAAATTGATATTTAACTGGTTATAGCATCCCCTCTGAGAACTCATCCCTCCAGGTTCCATGTATCCCTCCAGGTTGCATTCATCCCTCCAGGTTCCCCTCCAGGTTCCATTCACCCTCCCTGTTCCATTCACCCTCCCTGTTCCATTTATCCCTCCAGGTTACATTTATCCCTCCAGGTTCCCCTCCAGGTTCCATTCACCCTCCCTGTTCCATTTATCCCTCCAGGTTGCATTTATCCCTCCAGGTTCCCCTCCAGGTTCCATTCACCCTCCCTGTTCCATTTATCCCTCCAGGTTCCATTTATCCCTCCAGGTTCCCCTCCAGGTTCCATTTATCCCTCCAGGTTCCCCTCCAGGTTCCATTCATCCCTCCAGGTTCCATTTATCCCTCCAGGTTCCCCTCCAGGTTCCATTCATCCCTCCAGGTTCCATTTATCCCTCTAGGTTCCATTCATCCCTCCAGGTTCCATTCATCCCTCCAGGTTCCATTCATCCCTCCAGGTTCCATTCATCCCTCCAGGTTCCATTCATCCCTCCAGGTTTCATTTATCGCACCAGGTTCCAATGACAGAGCAGATGTTGTTGTTGTTTATCCCAGGTTCCAGTGACAGGGCTAATGTTGTTGTTGTTTATCTCACCAGGTTCCAGTGACAGGGCTGATGTTGTTGTTGTTTATCTCACCAGGTTCCAGTGACAGGGCTAATGTTGTTGTTGTTTATCCCAGGTTCTAGTGACAGGGCTAATGTTGTTGTTGTTTATCCCAGGTTCCAGTGACAGAGCTAATGTTGTTGTTGTTTATCTCACCAGGTTCCAGTGACAGGGCTAATGTTGTTGTTGTTTATCTCACCAGGTTCTAGTGACAGGGCTAATGTTGTTGTTGTTTATCCCAGGTTCCAGTGACATAGCTAATGTTGTTGTTGTTTATCTCACCAGGTTCCAGTGACAGGGGTAATGTTGTTGTTGTTTATCTCACCAGGTTCCAGTGACAGGGCTAATGTTGTTGTTGTTTATCTCACCAGGTTCCAGTGACAGTGCTAATGTTGTTGTTGTTTATCTCACCAGGTTCCAGTGACAGGGCTAATGTTGTTGTTGTTGTTTATCTCACCAGGTTCCATTGACAGTGCTAATGTTGTTGTTGTTTATCTCACCAGGTTCCAGTGACAGGGCTAATGTTGTTGTTGTTTATCCCAGGTTCCAGTGACAGGGCTAATGTTGTTGTTGTTTATCTCACCAGGTTCCAGTGACAGGGCTAATGTTGTTGTTGTTTATCCCAGGTTCCAGTGACAGGGCTAATGTTGTTGTTGTTTATCCCAGGTTCCAGTGACAGGGCTGATGTTGTTGTTGTTTATCCCAGGTTCCAGTGACAGGGCTGATGTTGTTGTTGTTTATCCCAGGTTCCAGTGACAGGGCTAATGTTGTTGTTGTTTATCTCACCAGGTTCCAGTGACAGGGCTAATGTTGTTGTTGTTTATCCCAGGTTCCAGTGACAGGGCTAATGTTGTTGTTGTTTATCCCAGGTTCCAGTGACAGGGCTGATGTTGTTGTTGTTTATCCCAGGTTCCAGTGACAGGGCTGATGTTGTTGTTGTTTATCCCAGGTTCAGTGACAGGGCTGATGTTGTTGTTGTTGTTTATCCCAGGTTCCAGTGACAGGGCTGATGTTGTTGTTGTTGTTTATCCCAGGTTCCAGTGACAGGGCTAACGTGGAGATCGTGATTCTGATCGGGACAGGCGTCTTCGCTGTGTTCTTCTGTGCTCTACTCATCCTCATCTTCTGCAACGTCAAACGGGTCAGAACACACACACCCTGTGAACTCCTATAGGCTCTCTATAGGCTCTCTCTGTTCTAAGAGATCATGGATCGCCTCCAATCAGAGTGACTGTGAACTCTGACCTCACCTCTGTAACATCCCCCTCAGCTCTTTAGTCACATGGCGAAAGGAGGCAAGGTGCAAATACCCCAAGTCTCTATGTGAAATATCAAAGGCAGTATGTCTACGATCTAACAGAGATACAGAGATGTTTGGTTCAACACGTATGGCTAACAGAGATGTTTGGTTCAACACGTATGGCTAACAGAGATGTTCAACATCAATGTGGCCATGTTTCACTGAGCCTCTTCTCTCTCTCTCTCCTCTCTCTCTCCAGGTGAACCCAGCAGACATAAAGACAGGCTATCTGTCCATCATAATGGACCCAGGGGAGGTTCCTCTGGATGAGCAGTTTGAATACCTCTCGTACGACTCCTCCCAGTGGGAGATATCTGTGGACAAACTACGACTAGGTAAGAAGAGGAGGGATGGAGGGATATTTTTAACCCACCCCCTTAGAATCAGAGAGGTGGGGGGGGCTGCCTTGACATCCACGTCTTCAGCGCCCAGGGAACAGTGGGTTAACTGCCGTGCTCAGGGGCAGAGCGACAGATTTTTACTTTGTCAACTCGGGGATTCGATCCAGTAACCTTTCGGTTACTGGCCCAACGCTCTAACCACTAGGGTACCTGCCACCCCAGCAGGGAGGGAGCGAGGGATAGATAGATAGATAGATAGATAGATAGATAGATAGATAGAGAGAGAGAGAGAGAGAGAGAGAGAGAGAGAGAGAGAGAGAGAGAGAGAGAGAGGGAGAGAGGGAGAGAGAGAGAGAGAGAGAGAGAGAGAGGGAGAGAGAGGGAGAGAGAGAGAGAGAGAGAGAGAGAGAGAGAGAGAGAGAGAGAGAGAGAGAGAGAGAGAGAGAGAGAGAGAGAGAGAGAGAGAGAGAGAGAGAGAGAGAGAGAGAGAGATAGATAGATAGATAGATAGATAGATAGATAGATAGATAGATAGATAGATAGATAGATAGATAGATAGAGGGATAGAGGGAGAGAGAGAGAGGGAGGGAGGGAGGATAGAGAGTGATATATAGAGGGAGAGAGAGATGGATAGAGGGAGGGAGGGATGGATAGAGGGAGGGAGGGATGGATAGAGGGAGGGAGAGATGGATAGAGGGAGGGAGAGATGGATAGAGGGAGAGAGGGATAGAGAGATCGAGAGAGGGAGGGATGGATGGGAGGATAGAGAGTGATAGATAGAGGGAGAGAGAGATGGATAGAGGGAGGGAGGGATGGATAGAGGGAGGGAGAGATGGATAGAGGGAGAGAGGGATAGAGAGATCGAGAGAGGGAGGGATGGATGGATGGCGGTATAGAGAGAGGGAGGATAGAGAGATAGAGAGAGGGAGGGAGGATAGAGAGATAGAGAGAGGGAGGGAGAGAGAGATGGATAGAGGGAGGGAGAGATGGATAGAGGGAGGGAGGGAGCATATGGAGGAATGAAAGAATAAACAAACTGAAGAATGAGTGAGTGAGTTAGCAAAAATAATCAACCAAACTAATGAATGTTACATTCTGGTTTCCTCTGTTCCTGTTGAATGGGTCTGGAGCCCAGACTGCTACTGATGACGATGATGAGGGTAGCAGTCAGTGGTAATGATGCTGGTTCACGCTCTGTTCAGTGCTCTGTAACACACACACAGTCCCAAGGGGTAGTGTCTGGGTCCCGTCCAGAGTGATGGATGGCAAACCCTTTGGACATCGGAATTAGAATCTTGTTACATTCTAACTTTTAGATTTATTACATTTGACTCATCAAATCAAATTGTATTCGTCACGTGCATTGAATACAACAGGTGTAGGTAGACCTTATTAAAGTGAAATGATTACTTACAAGCCCTTAACCAACAATGCAGTTAAAGTAACAACAATAACGAGGCTATATACAGCTGGTACCGGTACCGTGTACAGGTTAGTTGAGGTAATTAGTACATGTAGGTAGGGGTGAAGAGACTATGCAGAGATAATTAACAGAGAGAGCAGATGTTGCAGTCTGGAGGGACATTAGGATCAGTGAACCAGACCAGCAGATAAATCAAAACGTCTTTACTTTTGGAAGTAGAAACACATCTGGTTTCTCTAATTCTCCTCTCCTTCTCTCTCTCTCTCTCGCTCCTCTCCTCTCCTCTCTCTCTGTCTCTCCTCTCCTTCTCTCCTCTCTCAGGGAAGGTGTTGGGTCATGGAGCGTTTGGGAAGGTCATCGAGGCCTCCATCTTTGGAATCAGCAAGAAGAGCAGCCTGGACACTGTGGCGGTGAAGATGTTGAAAGGTGTGTGTGTGTGTTTTTTATTTTTTGACCTTTATTTAACTAGGCAAGTCAGTTAAGAACAAATTCTTATTTACAATGACGGCCTAGGAACAGTGGGTTGGTTAACTGCCTTGTTCAGGGGCAGAACGACAGATTTGTACCTTGTCAGCTCGGGGGTTTGAACTTGCAACCTTCCGGTTACTAGTCCAACGCTCTAACCACTAGGCTACTCCCTGTGTGTGTGTGTGTGTCCCCGTGTGTGTGTGTGTGTGTCCCCGTCTGTGTCCCCGTGTGTGTGTGTGTCCCCGTGTGTGTGTGTGTGTGTGTCCCCGTCTGTGTGTGTGTGTGTCCCTGTGTGTGTGTGTGTCCCCGTGTGTGTGTGTCCCCGTGTGTGTGTGTGTCCCCGTGTGTGTGTGTGTGTGTGTGTCCGTGTGTGTGTGTGCGTGTGTGTCCGTGTGTGTGTGTGTGTGTCCGTGTGTGTGTGTTTGTGTGTGTGTGTCCGTGTCCTGACCTCGTCTCTCCCTGTCTTCTGTATCCAGAGGGAGCGTGTGCCAGTGACCACAAGGCTCTGATGTCAGAGCTGAAGATCCTGATCCACATTGGGAACCATCTTAACGTGGTCAACCTCCTGGGGGCATGCACCAAACCCAGCGCCCCCCTCATGGTGGTGGTGGAGTACTGCAAGTATGGGAACCTGTCCAACTACCTGAGAGCCAAGAGAGAGTTCTTCCTACCTTACAGGGTAAGACCTAATGCTAACCCTTAACCCCTAACCTGTCCAAATACCTGAGAGCCAAGAGAGAGTTCTTCCTAACTTACAGGGTAAGACCTAATGCTAACCCTTAACCCCTAACCTGTCCAAATACCTGAGAGCCAAGAGAGAGTTCTTCCTACCTTACAGGGTAAGACCTAATGCTAACCCTTAACCCCTAACCTGTCCAAATACCTGAGAGCCAAGAGAGAGTTCTTCCTAACTTACAGGGTAAGACCTAATGCTAACCCTTAACCCCTAACCTGTCCAAATACCTGAGAGCCAAGAGAGAGTTCTTCCTACCTTACAGGGTAAGACCTAATGCTAACCCTTAACCCCTAACCTGTCCAAATACTTGAGAGCCAAGAGGGAGATCTCCCCACCTTACAGGGTAAGACCTAATGCTAACACTTAACCCCTAACCTGTCCAAATACCTGAGAGCCAAGAGGGAGATCTCCCCACCTTACAGGGTAAGACCTAATGCTAACCCTTAACCCCTAACCTGTCCAAATACCTGAGAGCCAAGAGGGAGATCTCCCCACCTTACAGGGTAAGACCTAATGCTAACCCTTAACCCCTAACCTGTCCAAATACCTGAGAGCCAAGAGGGAGATCTCCCCACCTTACAGGGTAAGACCTAATGCTAACCCTTAACCCCTAACCTGCCCAAATACCTGAGAGCCAAGAGGGAGATCTCCCCACCTTACAGGGTAAACTTTGTGAAACTCTGACGTTGGTTTCCGGATACAGATTAAGCCTAGTTCTGTTGTAAAAAATAAATCATGCTCCATGGAGATTCACCATTGATAGTGATTCTTAGTCCAAGACTAGACTTCAGACTGTGTCCAGGAAACCAGTCCTGAGTCTTTAGTTTTCAGAGGCATTTAGTTAGTTACTGACTCGTGGTGTGTTTAGCAAAAGGTTTTCTGGGTATTGGGCTGTAACATACAGTATTTCTGGGTATTGGGCTGTAACATACAGTATTTCTGGGTATTGGGCTGTAACATACAGTATTTCTGGGTATTGGGCTGTAACATACAGTATTTCTGGGCTTGTTCAGGATCAGGCCTTATATATATATATATATATATATATATGATTGACATAATATAACTGTTTTATCAGGGTGACACTAGGATTAATAACATACAACAATTACAGAATGTTTTGTTCAATTGACAAAAACAACTGAAATCAATCATAGAGGTGTATGGAAAGTGATGGTGAGTGTTGGGGACTGTTCTGTTGCAGAGCTGGTGAAAAGGGCCCATTATAACACTCCCCTCTAATAACACGATGGTTGTTGGAATAGACTAAGTCCCCGGGTCTCAATCCTAACGCGCTTTGTCCGCATTTCATGTTTAGAAAGACAACGTCCCGCGTTCACTGAGACCACACCAATGGGAAACGCTGCATATGGCGTCTAAATCGGAAAGGACATTTAAATAGAGCACAGTGACTGATTAAATTACATTTAAATACAGCACAGTGACTGATTAAATTACATTTAAATACAGCACAGTGACTGATTAAATTACATTTAAATAGAGCACAGTGACTGATTAAATTACATTTAAATACAGCACAGTGACTGATTAAATTACATTTAAATACAGCACAGTGACTGATTAAATTACATTTAAATACAGCACAGTGACTGATTAAATTACATTTAAATACAGCACAGTGACTGATTAAATTACATTTAAATACAGCACAGTGACTGATTAAATTACATTTAAATACAGCACAGTGACTGATTAAATTACATTTAAATACAGCACAGTGACTGATTAAATTACATTTAAATACAGCACAGTGACTGATTAAATTACATTTAAATACAGCACAGTGACTGATTAAATTACATTTAAATACAGCACAGTGACTGATTAAATTAAATTTAAATACAGCACAGTGACTGATTAAATTACATTTAAATACAGCACAGTGACTGATTAAATTACATTTAAATACAGCACAGTGACTGATTAAATTACATTTAAATACAGCAAAGTGACTGATTAAATCCTGGCAAATGTGTAGATGGTAACCTACATGATGTACCTGTGTGTTCCTCAGGACCGCTCCCCTAAGACTCAGAGCCAGGTGAGACGCATGATAGAGGCAGGACAAGTGGAGCCGAGAGCCCGCCTCCCACCTTCCCCGTCCTCCTCCTCTATTGGCAGCCCCCAGAGTCAGTCATCCAGCAAGTCCAATCAGAAGAGCCCCTCTCCTGCTGTGGAAAAGAGTGAGTAGTGTGAATTGCAGTGTTAGCCAAATCCTAACTTCAGACTGACATAAATAATGCATTAATGTCAATGGGATTTGGGGATTTTAAGTGCTGAAAGTTCAGTCTTGACCTTTTGACTGAAGAGCCTCAAGAATGTAGAATCAAAACAAGTTATACCTGAGTTAAATCCTTTCCCTCCCCCCTCTCTCTCTCTCTCTCTCTCTCTCTCTCTCTCCCTCTCTCTCTCTCTCTCTCTCTCTCTCTCTCTCTCTCTCCCCCTCTCTCTCTCTCTCTCTCTCTCTCTCTCCCCCCTCTCTCTCTCTCTCTCTCTCTCTCTCTCTCTCCCTCTCTCTCTCTCTCTCTCTCTCTCGCCCCTCTCTCTCTCTCTCTCTCTCCCCCTCCCTCTCTCTCTCTCTCTCCAGTGGAGGACCTATGGAAGACTCCTCTCACTATAGAAGATCTGATCTGCTATAGTTTCCAGGTGGCCAGAGGAATGGAGTTCCTGGCCTCGCGAATGGTATCTCCCCAGCAACCACACACCCATCATCCATTTTTTTTAAATCACCCTAAAAACCCATCGCCCCAGAAGATTTCTCCCTAAAAACCCATCACCCCAAAAGATTTAATCCGAAAAACCCATCGCCCCAGAAGATTTCTCCCTAAAAACTCATTGTCCCAGAAACCACACACAGATTATAGAGAACAAGCTGTATAATATATAATAATACATACTGTACCGGGCCAGTTTCCCAGAACCACACATGGTGTGGTATAAGTCTCTGGACTAAAGTAGTGCACTACACCATATCGATCTCCCTAGAAATCACAGAGATTCTAGAGACCAGTCTGACAGGGGGTGTGAGGAAGAGGAGGAGGAGGAGGAGAAGGAGGAGGAGGAGGAAGAGGAAGAGGTGTAATGCAAATAGATTATCCAATAATACCACATCCTGGGCTTGTTTCCCAGACACAGATTAAAGCCTAAAAAACATGTTACGGAGTGCGACTGAGACTGTAGGTGCTACTACTGGTTTCTCTCACTACCTCTTTTGCTAGCATAGGGTATCAATCAAATATATTTATAAAGCCCTTTTTATATCAGTTAATGTCACAAAGAGCTGTACAGAAACCCAGCCTAAAACCCCAAACAGCAAGCAATGCAGGTGTAGAAGCACGGTGGCTAGGAAAAACTCCCTAGAAAAGGCCAGAACCTAGGAAGAAACCTAGAGGGGAACCAGGCTCTGAGGGGTGGCCAGTCCTCTTCTGGCTGTGCCGGGTGGAGATTATAACAGTATATGGCCAAGATGTTCAAATGTTCATAAATGACCAGCAGGGTCAGATAGTAATAATCACAGTGGTTGTACAGGGTGCAACGGGTCAGCACCTCAGGAGTAAATGTCAGTTGTCTTTTCATAGCCGATCATTAAGAGTTAGAGACAGAAGGTGCGGTAGAGAGAGAGATTCAAAAACAGCAGGTCCGGGACAAGGTAGCACATCCGGTGAACAGGTCAGGGTTCCATAGCCGCAGGCAGAACAGTTGAAACTGGATCAGCAGCACGACCAGATAGACTGGGGTCAGCAAGGAGTCATCAGGCCAGGTAGTCCTGAGGCATGGTCCTAGGGCTCAGGTCCTCCGAGAGAAAAGAGAGAGAAAGAGAGAGAGAGAGCGAGAGAATTAGAGAGAGCATACTTAAATTCACACAGGACACCAGATAAGACAGGAGATATACTCCAGATATAACAGACTGACCCTAGACCCCCGACACATAAACTACTGCAGCATAAATACTGGAGACAGGAGGGGTCGGGAGACACTGTGGCCCCATCCGACGATACCCATGGACAGGGCCAACCAGGCAGGATATAACCCCACCCACTTTGCCAAAGCACAGCCCCCACACCACTAGAGGGATATCTTCAACCACCAATTTACCATCCTGAGACAAGGCCGTGTATAGCCCACAATGATATCCCCACGGCACAAACCCGAGGGGTGCGCCAACCCGGACAGGAAGATCACGTCAGTGACTCAACCCACTCAAGTGACGCACCCCTCCTAGGGACGGCATGGTTGAGCACCAGTAAGCCAGTGACTCAGCTCCTGTAATAGGGTTAGAGGCAGAGAATCCCAGTGGAGAGAGAGGAACCGGCCAGGCAGAGACAGCAAGGGGGGTTCGTTGCTCCAGTGGCTTGCTGTTCACCTTCGCACTCCTGGGCCAGACTACACTCAATCATAGGACCTACTGAAGAGATGAGTCTTCAGTAAAGAGTTCAAGGTCTGCATCTCTCACATGGATCGGCAGACCATTCCATAAAAATTGAGCTCTATAGGAGAAAGCCCTGCCTCCAGCTGTTTGCTTAAAAATAGCGTACGTGTAGGTATGTACGGCAGGACCAGATCAGAGAGATAGGTAGGAGCAAGCTCATGTAATGCTTTGTAGGTCAGCAGTAAAACCTTGAAATCAGCCCTTGCCTTAACAGGAAGCCAGTGTAGGGAGGCTAGCACTGGAGTAATATAATCAAATGTTTTGGGTTCTAGTCAGGATTCTAGCTGCCGTATTTAGCACTAACTGAAGTTTATTTAGTGCTTTATCCGGGTAGCCGGAAAGTAGAGCATTGCAGTAGTCTAACCTAGAAGTGGCAAAAGCATGGATTAATTTTTTGGCATCATTTTTGGACAGAAAGTTTCCGATTTTTGCAATGTTACGTAGATGGAAAAAAGCGGTCCTTGAAATGGTCTTGATATGTTCTTCAAAAGAGAGATCAGGGTCCAGAGTAACGCCGAGGTCCTTCACAGTTCTATTTGAAGCGACTGTACAACCATCAACCATCAAGATTCAACAGCAGATCTCTTTGGTTCTTGGGGCCTAGAACAAGCATCTCTGTTATGTCTGAGTTTAAAAGTAAAGCATTTGCCGCCATCCACTCACCGTGTTTCATTGAGATGTACAGCTGTGTCGTCTGCATAGTGAATGTTAGCATTATGTTTCCGAATGACATTGACATGAATAACATCACCAAGAGGTAAAATACATAGTGAAAACAATAGTGGTCCTAAAACAGGGCCTTGAGGAACACAGTTGATTTGTCAGAGGACAAACCATCCACAGAGACAAACTGATATCTTTCCTACAGATAAGATCTAGACCAGGCCAGAACTTGTCCGTGTAGACCAATTTGGGTTTCCAATCTCTCCAAAAGAATGTGGTGATCGATGGTATCAAAAGCAGCACTAAGGTCTAGGAGCATGAGGACAGATGTAGAGCCTGGGTCTGATGCCATTAAAAGGTAATTTACCACCTTCACAAGTGCAGTCTCAGTGCTATGATGGGGTCTAAAACCAGACTGAAGCATTTCGTATTCATTGTTTGTCTTCAGGAAGGCAGTGAGTTGCTGCACAACAGCCTTTTCTAAAATATTTGAGAGGAATGGGAGATTCGATATAGGCCGATAGTTTTTTATATTTTCTGGGTCAAGGTTTGGCTTTTTCAAGAGAGGCTTTATTACTGCCACTTTTAGTGAGTTTGGTACACATCCGGTGGATAGAGAGCCGTTTATTATGTTCAACATAGGAGGGCCAAGCACAGGAAGCAGCTCTTTCAGTAGTTTAGTTGGAATAGGGTCCAGTATGCAGCTAGAAGGTTTAGAGGCCATGATTATTTTCATCATTGTGTCAAGAGATATAGTACTAAAACACTTGAGCGTCTCTCTTGAGCCTAGGTCCTGGCAGAGTTATGCAGACTCAGGACAACTGAGCTTTGAAGGAATACGCAGATTTAAAGAGGAGTCCGTAATTTGCTTTCTAATAATCATGATCTTTTCCTCAAAGAAGTTCATGAATTTATCACTGCTAAAGTGAAAGCCATCCTCTCTTGGGGAATGCTGCTTTTTAGTTAACTTTGCGACAGTATCAATAAGGAATTTCGGATTGTTCTTATTTTCCTCAATTAAGTTAGAAAAATAGGATGATCAAGCAGCAGTAAGGGCTCTTCGATACTGCACGGTACTGTCTTTCCAAGCTAGTCGGAAGACTTCCAGTTTGGTGTGGCACCATTTCCGTTCCAATTTTCTGGAAGCTTGCTTCAGAGCTCGGGTATTTTCTGTATACCAGGGAGCTAGTTTCTTATGACAAATGTTTTTAGTTTTTAGGGGTGCAACTGCATCTAGGGTATTGCACAAGGTTAAATTGAGTTCCTCAGTTAGGTGGTTAACTGATTTTTGTCCTCTGGCGTCCATGGGTAGACTCTGGAAGGACATCAAGGAATCTTTGTGTTGTCTGTGAATTTATAGCACAACTTTTGATGTTCCTTGGTTGGGGTCTGAGCAGATTATTTGTTGCAATTGCAAACGTAATAAAATGGTGGTCCGATAGTCCAGGATTATGAGGAAAAACATTAAGATCCACAACATTTATTCCATGGGACAAAACTAGGTCCAGGGTATGACTGTGACAGTGAGTGGGTCCAGAGACATGTTGGACAAAACCCACTGATTTATTTTGCATTAAAATGTCAACATCATCTGACACTTCAAAAATTACTATTTTGACAGGTGTCCTGTTCCGTAGCTCAAAACACGACAGGATACTAATGAAATCAAGCGAGGCCAACAAACGTTCCTTCTGGTCAGCAGAAACACACAGAACCAATACAAGCACCCTCCTATTTAACAGAAGAGGAGGTGGAAGAGGAAGAGGCACCCTCCTATTTAACAGAAGAGGAGGTGGAAGAGGAAGAGGCGCCCTCGTATTTAACAGAAGAGGAGGTGGAAGAGGAAGAGGCACCCTCGTATTTTAGTAGTGTCTCCCTCCACAATGTCATGACATCAAAGATCCTCCATCCCACTATGTCGTGATAGTAAAGCTCCTCCCTCCACTCAGTCATGACAGTAAAGCTCCTCCCTCCCCTGTGATGTGATATTAAAGCTCCTCCCTCCCATATGTTGTGATAGTAAAGCTCCTCCCTCCCATATGTTGTGATAGTAAAGCTCCTCCCTCTATGTCATGACAGTAAAGCTCCTCCCTCCCCTGTGATGTGATAGTAAAGCTCCTCCCTCCCACTGTATCTCAGGTAGTAAGGAGCTCAGTATGTTGGAGAAGTTACATCCGTGTGTGTGTGTGTGTGTGTGTGTGTGTGTGTGTGTGTGTGTGTGTGTGTGTGTGTGTGTGTGTGTTTCTGTGTGTGTGTGTGTGTGTGTGTGTGTGTGTGTGTGTGTGTGTGTGTGTGTGTGTGTGTGTGTGTGTGTGTGTGTGTGTGTGTGTGTGTGTGTGTGTGTGTGTGTGTATTTCGGCAGTGTATCCACAGGGACCTTGCAGCGAGGAACATCCTGCTGTCAGAGAACAACGTGGTGAAGATCTGTGACTTCGGCCTGGCTAGAGACATCTACAAAGACCCCGACTACGTCAGGAAAGGCAGTGTAAGACACACACACACCTCGGGGGAAAAACTCGGGGTCGTTACATCAGGGCCAACGGCAAACTCGGGGTAGTTACATCAGGGCCAACGGCAAACTCGGGGTAGTTACATCAGGGCCAACGGCAAACTCGGGGTAGTTACATCAGGGCCAACGGCAAACTCGGGGTAGTTACATCAGGGCCAACGGCAAACTCGGGGTAGTTACATCAGGGCCAACGGCAAATTCAAATCTCTGTCACCGGAGGAGCAGTATGTCTAGGTTGTCATCCACTAGAGTCGTAGAACCTAGAAAGGTGTTATCTAGAACCTAAAAGGTGTTATCTAGAACCTAAAAGGTGTTATCTAGAACCTAAAAGGTGTTATCTAGAACCTAAACGGTGTTATCTAGAACCTAAAAGGTGCTATCTAGAACCTAAAAGGGTTAATCGGCTGTCCCCATAGGAGAACTCTTTGAAGAAACATTATTTTCCTGGTAGAACCTATTTGGTTTCCAGGTAGAAAGAACATTTTTGAGTTCCATGTAGAACCCTTTCCATAGACGGTTCTACATGGAACACAAAATGGTTCTACTGTGGGGTCGGCCGAAAGGATCCTTCTGGAACCCTTTATTCTAAGGGTGTGTTGCTGAATAAATTCTCTATCTCTCTCTCTGTCTCACTTCTCTCCTCTCCCTCTCTCTCTCTCTCTCTCTCTCTCTCTATATATATATATATATATATATATATATATATATATATATATATATATTTTTTTTTTTTTTTTTTTTCCCCCCTCTCT
Organism: Oncorhynchus mykiss; assembly: GCF_057628025.1. NCBI lineage: Eukaryota > Metazoa > Chordata > Actinopteri > Salmoniformes > Salmonidae > Oncorhynchus > Oncorhynchus mykiss. The sequence goes on along the minus strand of NC_143046.1, from coordinate 2,676,403 downwards.
TCTCTCTCTGCAGGCCCGTCTGCCACTGAAGTGGATGGCTCCAGAGAGTATCTTTGACAAGGTCTACACCAGCCAGTCTGACGTCTGGTCCTTTGGTGTTCTACTCTGGGAGATCTTCTCTCTGGGTGAGACATTTAGGTATTTTAGCAGTGAGAGACACTGTTCTTGCCTCGGTTAGCCATCCATCCTGACAGACACACCTTATCTCTGATAACACCAGTGTTCCTCTCCTCAGGTGCATCTCCGTACCCAGGTGTCCAGATCGATGAGGACTTCTGTAAACGACTGAAAGATGGAACCAGGATGAGAGCTCCTGAAACAGCATCTCCTGAGATGTGAGTCAACACAGATCCTAGAATAATTCACAAGATATGTGTAGTTAGTTATATGTGAGTCAACACAGATCCTAGAATAATTCACAAGATATATGTAGTTATGTGTGAGTCACTCACTCCTTACCTACCTTGCATACATTTCATGCAAACCCAAGCACACAATATACTTAGTAATGTAAGGTACTGTGTGCTCTGTGCGCTGTAGTGGATAGAACTAATAGTGGCTGTGGGAGTGCACTCTAACACTCTTTGGCCCTACTATGTGTCTCTGTTGCCCTCTGCTGGTAGTTATGGGATCCTTCTGGCCTGTAGGATATCTCTGCTGGCCTGTAGGACATCTCTGCTGGCCTGTAGGATATCTCTGCTGGCCTGTAGGACATCTCTGCTGGCCTGTAGGATATCTCTGCTGGCCTGTAGGACATCTCTGCTGGCCTGTAAAGGATATCTCTGCTGGTAGTTATGGGATCCATCTGGCCTGTAGGATATATCTGCTGGTAGTTATGGGATCCATCTGGCCTGTAGGATATCTCTGCTGGCCTGTAGGACATCTCTGCTGGCCTGTAGGATATCTCTGCTGGTAGTTATGGGATCCATCTGGCCTGTAGGATATCTCTGCTGGCCTGTAGGACATCTCTGCTGGCCTGTAGGATATCTCTGCTGGTAGTTATGGGATCCATCTGGCCTGTAGGATATCTCTGCTGGCCTGTAGGACATCTCTTTGCTGTAACATGTGTCTGTGTGTCTCTCTTAATAGCTATGGTATAATGCTGGCCTGCTGGCAGGGCGAGCCCCGAGAGAGACCTCCCTTCCAAGCCCTGGTAGATATCCTGGGAGACCTACTACAGGACGACAACCTACCAGTAAGACACAGAGGTTTTACCCAATCTAGTCATGTCTGATCTGTCAACACTGAAGTCATAGTGGCCATTTCTGGAAGAATGGGGGTCACATACAGAAATGGAACGAGGCCAATGTGACTGACAGCCGTGGTATATCAGACATTATAAACTGGGTGGTTCGAGCCCTGAATGCTGATTGACTGACAGCCGTGGTATATCAGACATTATAAACTGGGTGGTTCGAGCCCTGGATGCTGATTGACTGACAGCCGTGGTATATCAGACATTATAAACTGGGTGGTTCGAGCCCTGGATGCTGATTGACTGACAGCCGTGGTATATCAGACATTATAAACTGGGTGGTTCGAGCCCTGGATGCTGATTGACTGACAGCCGTGGTATATCAGACATTATAAACTGGGTGGTTCGAGCCCTGGATGCTGATTGACTGACAGCCGTGGTATATCAGACATTATAAACTGGGTGGTTCGAGCCCTGAATGCTGACTGGCTGACAGCCGTGGTATATCAGACATTATAAACTGGGTGTTTCAAAGCCCTGAATGCTGATTGGCTGACAGCCGTGGTATATCAGACATTATAAACGGGGTGTTTCAAAGCCCTGAATGCTGACTGGCTGACAGCCGTGGTATATCAGACATTATAAACTGGGTGGTTCGAGCCCTGGATGCTGATTGGCTGACAGCCGTGGTATATCAGACCATATGTATGACAAAACGTTTATTTATACTCTAATTATGTTGGTAACCAGTTTATAATAGCAATAAGGCACCTCGGGGGTTTGGGGTATATGACCAATATACCACGGCTGAGGGCTGTGTCCAGGCACTCAGAGATGTGTCGTGCATAAGAACACACCTTAGCCGTGGTATATTGGCCACATAACACACCCCCTCGGGCCTTTTGCTTAAACAAGATTTGTGTGTTACATGTCGGTATTTCCCGTTCTGTAGGATGTTAAGGACTGATATTATATTCTGTAGGATGTTAAGGACTGATATTATATTGTGTAGGATGATAAGGACTGATATTATATTCTTTAGGATGATAAGGACTGATATTATATTCTGTAGGATGATAAGGACTGATATTATATTCTATAGGATGATAAGGACTGATATTATATTCTGTAGGATGATAAGGACTGACTGATATTATATTGTGTAGGATGATAAGGACTGATATTATATTCTGTACGATGATAAGGACTGATATTATATTCTGTAGGATGATAAGGACTGATATTATATTCTTTAGGATGATAAGGACTGATATTATATTCTGTAGGATGATAAGGACTGACTGATATTATATTGTGTAGGATGATAAGGACTGATATTATATTCTGTAGGATGATAAGGACCGATATTATATTGTGTATGATGATAAGGACTGATATTATATTGTGTAGGATGATAAGGACTGATATTATATTGTGTAGGATGATAAGGACTGATATTATATTGTGTAGGATGATAAGGACTGATATTATATTCTTTAGGATGATAAGGACTGATATTATATTCTGTAGGATGATAAGGACCGATATTATATTGTGTATGATGATAAGGACTGATATTATATTGTGTAGGACTATAAGGACTGATATTATATTGTGTAGGATGATAAGGACTGATATTATATTGTGTAGGATGATAAGGACTGATATTATATTCTTTAGGATGATAAGGACTGATATTATATTGTGTAGGATGATAAGGACTGACTGATATTATATTGTGTAGGATGATAAGGACTGATATTATATTCTTTAGGATGATAAGGACTGATATTATATTCTGTAGGATGATAAGGACCGATATTATATTGTGTATGATGATAAGGACTGATATTATATTCTGTAGGATGATAAGGACTGATATTATATTGTGTAGGATGATAAGGACTGATATTATATTCTGTAGGATGATAAGGACTGATATTATATTCTGAAGGATGATAAGGACTGATATTATATTGTGTATGATGATAAGGACTGATATTATATTCTGTAGGATGATAAGGACTGATATTATATTCTGTAGGATGATAAGGACTGATATTATATTCTGTAGGATGATAAGGACTGACTGATATTATATTGTGTAGGATGATAAGGACTGATATTATATTCTTTAGGATGATAAGGACTGATATTATATTCTGTAGGATGATAAGGACCGATATTATATTGTGTAGGATGATAAGGACTGATATTATATTGTGTAGGACTATAAGGACTGATATTATATTGTGTAGGATGATAAGGACTGATATTATATTGTGTAGGATGATAAGGACTGATATTATATTCTTTAGGATGATAAGGACTGATATTATATTGTGTAGGATGATAAGGACTGACTGATATTATATTGTGTAGGATGATAAGGACTGATATTATATTCTGTAGGATGATAAGGACTGATATTATATTCTGTAGGATGATAAGGACCAATATTATATTGTGTAGGATGATAAGGACTGATATTATATTCTGTAGGATGATAAGGACCGATATTATATTGTGTATGATGATAAGGACTGAAATTATATTGTGTAGGATGATAAGGACTGATATTATATTGTGTAGGATGATAAGGACTGATATTATATTGTGTAGGATGATAAGGACTGATATTATATTCTTTAGGATGATAAGGACTGATATTATATTCTGTAGGATGATAAGGACCGATATTATATTGTGTATGATGATAAGGACTGATATTATATTGTGTAGGACTATAAGGACTGATATTATATTGTGTAGGATGATAAGGACTGATATTATATTGTGTAGGATGATAAGGACTGATATTATATTCTTTAGGATGATAAGGACTGATATTATATTGTGTAGGATGATAAGGACTGACTGATATTATATTGTGTAGGATGATAAGGACTGATATTATATTCTTTAGGATGATAAGGACTGATATTATATTCTGTAGGATGATAAGGACCGATATTATATTGTGTATGATGATAAGGACTGATATTATATTGTGTAGGATGATAAGGACTGATATTATATTCTTTAGGATGATAAGGACTGATATTATATTCTGTAGGATGATAAGGACCGATATTATATTGTGTATGATGATAAGGACCGATATTATATTGTGTAGGATGATAAGGACTGATATTATATTGTGTAGGATGATAAGGACTGATATTATATTCTTTAGGATGATAAGGACTGATATTATATTGTGTAGGATGATAAGGACTGACTGATATTATATTGTGTAGGATGATAAGGACTGATATTATATTCTTTAGGATGATAAGGACTGATATTATATTCTGTAGGATGATAAGGACCGATATTATATTGTGTATGATGATAAGGACTGATATTATATTGTGTAGGATGATAAGGACTGATATTATATTCTTTAGGATGATAAGGACTGATATTATATTCTGTAGGATGATAAGGACCGATATTATATTGTGTATGATGATAAGGACTGATATTATATTGTGTAGGATGATAAGGACTGATATTATATTGTGTAGGATGATAAGGACTGATATTATATTCTTTAGGATGATAAGGACTGATATTATATTGTGTAGGATGATAAGGACTGACTGATATTATATTGTGTAGGATGATAAGGACTGATATTATATTCTTTAGGATGATAAGGACTGATATTATATTCTGTAGGATGATAAGGACCGATATTATATTGTGTATGATGATAAGGACTGATATTATATTCTGTAGGATGATAAGGACTGATATTATATTGTGTAGGATGATAAGGACTGATATTATATTCTGTAGGATGATAAGGACTGATATTATATTCTGAAGGATGATAAGGACTGATATTATATTGTGTATGATGATAAGGACTGATATTATATTCTGTAGGATGATAAGGACTGATATTATATTCTGTAGGATGATAAGGACTGATATTATATTCTGTAGGATGATAAGGACTGACTGATATTATATTGTGTAGGATGATAAGGACTGATATTATATTCTTTAGGATGATAAGGACTGATATTATATTCTGTAGGATGATAAGGACCGATATTATATTGTGTAGGATGATAAGGACTGATATTATATTGTGTAGGACTATAAGGACTGATATTATATTGTGTAGGATGATAAGGACTGATATTATATTGTGTAGGATGATAAGGACTGATATTATATTCTTTAGGATGATAAGGACTGATATTATATTGTGTAGGATGATAAGGACTGACTGATATTATATTGTGTAGGATGATAAGGACTGATATTATATTCTGTAGGATGATAAGGACTGATATTATATTCTGTAGGATGATAAGGACCGATATTATATTGTGTAGGATGATAAGGACTGATATTATATTCTGTAGGATGATAAGGACCGATATTATATTGTGTATGATGATAAGGACTGAAATTATATTGTGTAGGATGATAAGGACTGATATTATATTGTGTAGGACGATAAGGACTGATATTATATTGTGTAGGATGATAAGGACTGATATTATATTCTTTAGGATGATAAGGACTGATATTATATTCTGTAGGATGATAAGGACCGATATTATATTGTGTATGATGATAAGGACTGATATTATATTGTGTAGGACTATAAGGACTGATATTATATTGTGTAGGATGATAAGGACTGATATTATATTGTGTAGGATGATAAGGACTGATATTATATTCTTTAGGATGATAAGGACTGATATTATATTGTGTAGGATGATAAGGACTGACTGATAGTATATTGTGTAGGATGATAAGGACTGATATTATATTCTTTAGGATGATAAGGACTGATATTATATTCTGTAGGATGATAAGGACCGATATTATATTGTGTATGATGATAAGGACTGATATTATATTCTGTAGGATGATAAGGACTGATATTATATTGTGTAGGATGATAAGGACTGATATTATATTCTGTAGGATGATAAGGACTGATATTATATTCTGAAGGATGATAAGGACTGATATTATATTGTGTATGATGATAAGAACTGATATTATATTCTGTAGGATGATAAGGACTGATATTATATTGTGTAGGATGATAAGGACTGATATTATATTCTGTAGGATGATAAGGACTGATATTATATTCTGAAGGATGATAAGGACTGATATTATATTGTGTAGGATGATAAGGACTGATATTATATTCTGTAGGATGATAAGGACTGATATTATATTGTGTAGGATGATAAGGACTGATATTATATTCTGTAGGATGATAAGGACTGATATTATATTCTGAAGGATGATAAGGACTGATATTATATTGTGTATGATGATAAGGACTGATATTATATTCTGTAGGATGATAAGGACTGATATTATATTCTGTAGGATGATAAGGACTGATATTATATTCTGTAGGATGATAAGGACTGACTGATATTATTTTGTGTAGGATGATAAGGACTGATATTATATTCTTTAGGATGATAAGGACTGATATTATATTCTGTAGGATGATAAGGGCCGATATTATATTGTGTAGGATGATAAGGACTGATATTATATTGTGTAGGACTATGAGGACTGATATTATATTGTGTAGGATGATAAGGACTGATATTATATTGTGTAGGATGATAAGGACTGATATTATATTCTTTAGGATGATAAGGACTGATATTATATTGTGTAGGATGATAAGGACTGACTGATATTATATTGTGTAGGATGATAAGGACTGATATTATATTCTGTAGGATGATAAGGACTGATATTATATTCTGTAGGATGATAAGGACCGATATTATATTGTGTAGGATGATAAGGACTGATATTATATTCTGTAGGATGATAAGGACCGATATTATATTGTGTATGATGATAAGGACTGATATTATATTGTGTAGGATGATAAGGACTGATATTATATTGTGTAGGATGATAAGGACTGATATTATATTGTGTAGGATGATAAGGACTGATATTATATTCTTTAGGATGATAAGGACTGATATTATATTCTGTAGGATGATAAGGACCGATATTATATTGTGTATGATGATAAGGACTGATATTATATTGTGTAGGACTATAAGGACTGATATTATATTGTGTAGGATGATAAGGACTGATATTATATTGTGTAGGATGATAAGGACTGATATTATATTCTTTAGGATGATAAGGACTGATATTATATTGTGTAGGATGATAAGGACTGACTGATATTATATTGTGTAGGATGATAAGGACTGATATTATATTCTTTAGGATGATAAGGACTGATATTATATTCTGTAGGATGATAAGGACCAATATTATATTGTGCATGATGATAAGGACTGATATTATATTCTGTATGATGATAAGGACTGATATTATATTGTGTAGGATGATAAGGACTGATATTATATTCTGTAGGATGATAAGGACTGATATTATATTCTGAAGGATGATAAGGACTGATATTATATTGTGTATGATGATAAGGACTGATATTATATTCTGTAGGATGATAAGGACTGATATTATATTGTGTAGGATGATAAGGACTGATATTATATTCTGTAGGATGATAAGGACTGATATTATATTCTGAAGGATGATAAGGACTGATATTATATTGTGTAGGATGATAAGGACCGATATTATATTCTGTAGGATGATAAGGACTGATATTATATTCTGTAGGATGATAAGGACTGATATTATATTGTGTAGGATGATAAGGACTGATATTATATTCTGTAGGACTATAAGGACTGATATTATATTCTGTAGGATGATAAGGACTGATATTATATTCTTTAGGACGATAAGGACTGATATTATATTGTGTAGGATGACAAGGACTGATATATTCTGTAGGACTATAAGGACTGATATTATATTCTGTAGGATGATAAGGACTGATATTATATTCTTTAGGATGATAAGGACTGATATTATATTGTGTAGGATGATAAGGACTGATATTATATTCTGTAGGACTATAAGGACTGATATTATATTGTGTAGGATGATAAGGACTGATATTATATTGTGTAGGATGATAAGGACTGATATTGTATTGTGTAGGATGATAAGGACTGATATTATATTCTGTAAGATGATAAGGACTGATATTATATTGTGTAGGATGATAAGGACTGATATTATATTGTGTAGGATGATAAGGACTGATATTATATTGTGTAGGATGATAAGGACTGATATTATATTCTGTAAGATGATAAGGACTGACTGATATTATATTGTGTAGGATGATAAGGACTGATATTATATTCTGAAGGATGATAAGGACTGATATTATATTATGTAGGATGATAAGGACTGATATTATATTCTGTAGAATGATAAGGACTGATATTATATTGTGTAGGATGATAAGGACTGATATTATATTCTGTAGGATGATAAGGACTGACTGATATTATATTGTGTAGGATGATAAGGACTGGTATTATATTCCGTAGAGTGATAAGGACTGACTGATATTATATTCTGTAGGATGGTAAGGAATACATCCCCCTGAATCCGTCCCAGAGCTCTGAGGAAGACAGCTTCTCTCAGGCCTCATCACGACCCGCTTCACAGGAGGAGATGAGACTGGCTTGTCACAGCCTGCCCATCAGGTACAATCCTATTACACTACAACTACTACCACGACGACACCTACTACATCTACTACCACGACGACAACTACTACAACTACTACCAC